>NC_068280.1:25395956-25695956 GCF_025860055.1 Xyrauchen texanus | reverse complement strand
GGTGGACATACAGCTATACAATCAATTGCTAATGGGCAGATGGCCTGTTGAATAAACTGTACGTGGGTGGTCCCACTTACAGTCAAATGAATGGACAGTTAGTCTGTTGGTGGACATACAGCTATACAATCAATTGCTAATGGGCAGATAGCCTGTTGAATAAATTGTACGTGGGTAGTCCCACTTACAGACAAATGAATGGACAGTTAGTGTGTTGGTGGACATACAGCTATACAATTAATTGCTAATGGATAGTTAGTCTGTTGGTTGACTCAGTTTGTGTGCAAAATAGATGGTTAGTGGGCATATAGCGGGTCCGTGGACAGCCCCGCCCTCTCAGGGTGGTCAAGGGGTCTCCCTGGTCAATTTGGGAAAAATAGTGGGTCAGGGGGATGATAATGGGTCCGTGGACAGCCCCGCCCCCCCCTCCTGGGTGGTCTGGGGGTCTCATTGGTCACTTTTGGAAAAATAGTGGGTCAGGGGGATGATAATGGGTCTGTGGACAGCCCCGCCCCCCCAGGGTGGTCAGGGGGTCTCATTGGTCACTTTTGGAAAAATAGTGGGTCAGGGGGATGATAATGGGTCCGTGAACAGCCCGCCCCCCAGGGTGGTCAGGGGTCTCACTGGTCAGTTTGGGTAAAATAGTGGGTCAGGGGGATGATAATGGGTCCGTGGACAGCCCCGCCCCCCCAGGGTGGTCAGGTGGTCTCACTGGTCAGTTTGGGTAAAATAGTGGGTCAAGGGGATGATAATGGGTCCGTGGACAGCCCCCCAGGGTGGCACAGGGGTCCATGGGGGTCTTCAGGGGGCATTGCGTCCCACTCCCCCATTAAAAGAACACATTGCAACAAATGGAACGAGGGAGAGCCCTGCCCCGAGAGGCGCCCGATTGCCATTGATATGAATGGAGAAGGCACCCATTCATTCGAGCCAGAGGTGGGACGTGAGGCCGCCCTCACGTGGGTAAAGGCTGGACTGCACTGGAGAGGCTATATTCGGGGGTCTTCCTTTAAACGCCCGTGGCGGGGGTCCGCTGCGCCCGAGGTGGTCCTCCACGTCACAGACCTTCCCCGTCGGACCCCCTGAACGAACTATTGACCGCCTATTTGACGAGGTTTTTGTTGTTTTGACTTGGTTTGACTTGACTTCCCTTATGTAGGCAAGGATTATTCAACATTGGCTTGCCAGGCACTCTGAGGAGAGGCTTGTGGAGCCCCAGTGTGGTTTCAAGAAAGGGTGGTCTTGCACAGATGCCATATTTTCTGTCTGTCTGCTACAGCAGAGGTGTAGGGAATTCCAACAAGACCTACATCTCCGCTTTATTGACCTGATCAAGGCCTATGTTACCATCAGTAGGCCTGGGCTCTGGGTTGTTCTTTGTGCTTTCGGAGTCCCAGACCTACTGCTCACGATCATTAAGGACCTTCATGACCTACGTAGCCGTGAGTCCGAGCAATTCCCTGTTCACCTTGGAGTGCGACAGGGATGTCCTCTGGCTCCCACATTATTTAATCTAATTCAACCGCGTAGTTCGTGAAGGCTTCGATGGCTGTACCGGAGGAATTTCAGTACAGATATAATGGGAGATTGATCGATGCCCAGGTGCGGTCAAGGGATGGCTCCCTATTGGTCAAGCACATTATGTGTGCTGATGATCTGGTGATTGCTGCTCACTCAGAGGAGTTGGAGGCGCTACTGATGAACCTGGATCTTGTCACTAAGAGATGGGGCCTTACCAGGATCTTTCCCGGCACACTGAGGAGCGAGATCCATCCCCTACAGTAGTTACAGTCTGTGCGGTCCCCCTTTTTAAAGAGAGGGACCTCCAGGGCATCCTTCCAATCCTGCAGAACTCACGCAGTGGTCCAGACTGTTGTTATGATGTCATGTAGGGCAGGCTGTGCACAAATGCCACCCTCCCTCAGCATTTCGCTTGGGAGATCATCTCTGCCCGGTGCCTTTTCTGGTCTCAGGCTCCGGATAGCCTTCAGTACTTCCTCCAATATTTGAGGCACCGCAGCCCCAGCAGGGTCATCCCCACTTTGTCCCACAT
Organism: Xyrauchen texanus; assembly: GCF_025860055.1. Classification (NCBI taxonomy): domain Eukaryota; kingdom Metazoa; phylum Chordata; class Actinopteri; order Cypriniformes; family Catostomidae; genus Xyrauchen; species Xyrauchen texanus. Next base: position 25,693,903 of record NC_068280.1, on the reverse strand, counting down.
TGTTTTCCAGGCTGAGGGACTTCACAGAAATGTTCAGAAAATCTGAAAACCTGTTCCTGGTGGTAGGAGATTGGATCACCGTTCTTTTTCCTAATGATGGTAATAGGTGTGGCATTACAAGTAACTTTTTTATAGAATTAAAGAGCGATTTGTGATCGCGGGCCATTGAGGCAGACTCCATCTCCTCAGCAACCCACGACCACCAACCATCTTTGCAGCGCCTCATGGCTCTCTGAACCTCCGAGTAAGCGGTAAGCCTCTTCATTCTCTGACGTGGGATGCTGTACATGATGAGAGTGGGTATTTCGCTTTTTCTCAGCCAGCCTGAACACCTCCTCCGTTAGCCAGGGTCTCTGAAGAGGTCTGGACCGTGTGCCCAAAACTGCCATTGCAGTTACACAAGCCACAGTCCTAAACCTCACCCATTTCCCCTAGACATCCGTAGGAGTGGGGGACGATGCCAACCCCAGCTGCAAGCGATGCTGAAATTCTCACTTGCAACTTTCATCAGCTAGCCTAGACCAGGCCACTATGTGTTTGAAAGGGGTCCTGGTTTTACACCCACCACCGGAGTGGAAGAATGGCAGGCGCATCTTACAAATGACAAGTCGATGGTCAGTGGGCAGATCAGCTCCACGGTAGGTCCTGGTGTCAAGGACATGGGCCCGCATCCACTGTTCTGTCATGTAGTCAAGCAGATGTTCTTGCTTGGACCCAGCATTCCTCCATGATGTTGTGTGGATATGCCGATGCCTGAACAGTGTGTTGGTAATTACAAGCCCATGGGCAGCACAAAAATCTAGCAGCCTCCTACCGTTTTTATTGAGCTGATCTGGCCCATGTCTTTCAATCACTCCTGACCAGGTGCTAGCATCATGACCATCTCGGGCATTGAAGTCACCCAATGATGATTCTATCCCGAGGGGCCACTTTAGCTAGCACCTGTGACTGTGTTCTTCCCGATGTGAAGACTCCCAGAGATGTGCAGTAGGATCAGTGCTTCGAATATTCGAACACACACACACACACACACACACACACACACATACACACAAACACACACCATATCTGTCTTTACCCCACAGTGACCCCTCTCCAATATAATCTTTCTTTGATTATCTTTCTTTCATTGTCCAATGTGTGTTTCAATTGCAGAACATGCATTTGCAAGGCACATGCAAAAAGCTATTGTCACATGCATGAGGATGAAAAACCACAAGATGTTTATAGATGATTTAGTTTGTTGCTGTTTAGATATATAACAGAAATATTAACAGTGTTGGTATTTTTGTTCCATGAAATGTTCTTTATATGACAATGTAAATGTCACGCCCCCGTTGGGCTCTCCACCATCTACCATACTCCGGTCCCGATCGCCAGAGTTCTAATCAGTCTCACCTGGAAAATGAAAAACTCATTATGAACATAAATTAACTCACCTCCTACAACACATCATTGGACTATTCATGACTGCTCTGCTCCCATTCAGTGTTTCCCTCTTCTTTCTACGGTATTTGCCTGGTTGATTCCTACAGTTTATGTGCTGTTCTCTATGAACATTCTGCATTCAGTTTATTAACAATTTGTAGTAAAGTGACCCCTTCTGTTCAACGTTAGTTATTGCATATAGTATTCTTTAAGTCTTTATATGATGACATCATAAATGTGAGCCTAGTTTCAGCAGCAGCAAAGAAGGGAATTCGGTCATGGCTACTATTGCTCCTTGATTTAAGTTTATTTGAAGGCACTTTCGGTAGGTAGATATTGCTACATTATTCCTTCTATGCATGTTTACTTTAAGATGTTCTATCTTATATGCCAGATGTTCATTTATTTTCTGTATTTTGTGAATTGCACGATCTGTTTCTAATATAGTTGACGCTAACTACATGCAATGTAAAAAGCCTTTTTGTGCTTATGTAAAAATGGTATTGACTCTGTACACTTAGAACTCATTTGTATTTGATTACAGTTTTACGTTATTCCTTGGACAGCAGTAAAGCTTGAAAACAATTCCTGTGTCTGTTGTCTTTGGGAGACGTTATCTGACTGCAGACACAAACAAGGCATTTGGGATAAAGGGCAGAACAGTAAATCGAAAACTTCAGTGACCGACTTCTAGTTGTCTAACTCCACGGTGGGGAGCAAGTCAGCTCATAATGTGATCTTCCTTCTATGATGTCTAAGTCAAGATCCAAGTCCGGATCGCTGAGGCAAACGTCTAAGGTATCATGTTCTTCGCGGCACTCACACGGCTCATCGGCAGATACCAACAGAAGACGCAACAGTACGCACACAGGCTTACTTATCGGAACAGGTGGATAATGTTGTGGATTCCCTAATACCAGTACTGGATGGGCCGTTTAATGACATAAACGATTCAGAAGTTCAAGAATGACAGACTACTGAACCCTACTTGCTGCACCACCCAAGTCTCAGCTTGTCAATGTAGAGAGTGTGCAGTACCCTACCATTTCGCAATCCGATGATATACACTGTAAATGCCGGTTCAGCATGAGGTGTACTCCAGGTCACCTCGAGATGTATATTACCCACAATTTACAGCATTTCAAGGCAGTGAGGAAAGGAGAGGAGACAGGCGGGCGATGTTCGACTATTCTCTGACTCAGTCAGCTACAGCGTTACAAGCTGGATCATATCAAGATAATCTGTATGCAAAGAAACAAATGTCTGACGTTGTCAAGTTTATTGCATTACGTGAATTAGTCTCCAAGGGTCCTATGTAGTTTAACAATCGTCCAGAGACTTTCAGAGCATTGAGGGCATCCTTCATAAATGCCATTTATGTTGGTGTGGTCCAAAGTGTCGAGAGAACTTAGAGAAGTCAGATTGCCCGTTTGCGTTGCGGAGTGATCGATCAGGTGGTGCTGGAACAATTCGTCCAACGGCTGCCCAGGAAAATGGTGGAGTGGGTCCAGTGCCACCGCCCGGCCTCGCCTCGTCCCCCTCCCCTGTGTCCTCTCGCTCTGTTCTCTCTCCAGGGCCCGTTCCTGCCCCACACAGGCGTGGAGTATATGTCTGACCAGCTTCCCGGCCTTGGGAGAATGTTCCTTCACCGTCCTTCAGCCGCTCTCCTCCTCAGGTGGAGGCGCCCGCCAGCACCAGTGCAGGCAGAACACCTGGGCCGGCCTGTTGGAGGTGTGGGGACCCGGGCCATCTCCAGGATTAGTGTCCGCTGATGGAAGTGGGGATGGTGGTACGGGTTTCCGATGTCCCGCAGGCTGCCCCCGATCAGGCTGGAGCATACAGGATTCCGGACGGAGAGAACAGAGAGGCCGCTGGCGCAATTGTGGCTGCCGCAATTGTGGCTGCCGCTTCTCCATCAGCGCGTTAAATTGTTTATTTTATGGTGCTGTTGACTGGTTTTATATCGGCTGATGTTACCTGCTGCTAATATGCGGCCTTGCTGGATTTTATTTGTTTTTATACTGGCATTATTTGGAGTTTACGGCAAGATTTATTTCGACCTCCCGGATTGCCGCACTATGCTGAAATACTCTGCCATGGAACTTTTACAGCTTGGTCATCTTGCGCCCCCTGTGACTGGTGTTTGGGAAAAACTGCGATCACTACAACTTCTCCGCTGGCCAAAATCCGTTCATCGTGGCTCCCGCCAGAGTGTGCATTCTAGCGGAGCCGGTATAAACTCAGTTTGGTCGCAAAGGCGTTTGGATCGCCGCCATTTACCTTTGCGTCGTGTCTGCCCTGCTAACTTCTCCTACCTTCAGATGTCTACTCCATCTAGCTGGGGTGTCCGTCTTGACACAATCAGGTTTGCACATTTGAACACTCGCTCTATAAACAACAAAGCGTCTTTTCTTTGTGACATTGTCTTGGACAAAAAACTGGACTTTTTCTGCCTTTGTGAAACGTGGCATCAGCCAAATGACTATTTCAATCTAAATATGTGTGCTCTGCCTGGCTACACTTATCTTGACCGGCCCCACTCCACCGGCAGAGGTGGCGGTCTTGCTGTCATTTACAGATCTGATGTTGTAGTAACTGAGGTTTCATTGCCGTGCTTTTCATCATTTGAATGTTTGGCCTTTAAGCTGAACGGTCTCTCATCAGTTATTGTGTTAAATATTTATCGTCCTCCCAAACTTAACTCTGCATTTTTTTCTGAATTTACTGAGTGTTTGACATTTGCCAGTGCACTCTGTCCAGTTACTCTTTTAACTGGTGATTGTAATATTCATGTTGACAATATGGCTTGCAATAATGCTGTGTGTTTCATGGATACACTAGAATGTTTTAACTTCACTCAGCAGGTTAATTTTCCGACACACAAACACGGACATATATTAGATCTGGTTTGTACCTCAGGAGTACTTATTGAACAACTTGAGTGTACTGATGTATGTATAAGTGATCATAAGCTCGTCACGTTCAATCTAACTCCTTCTTCTTTGCAGACAGTGAAAGAACGTGTTATCTGTTTTAGGAAAATCAGTGATATTGATCTTGATCTTCTTAGTCATACTATGGGTGATTTACCAGTTGCGGCCTCTATTGACCAGTATAATGCTGCTCTTAGATCTATTCTGGATGAGTTTGCCCCTTTGAAAAAACGTGTTGTTTCTTTTAAAGGGGTCATGACATGAGAAACCAAATTTGCCTTGATCTTTTGGTATATAAGAGGTCTTTGTATCATTAAAACGTCCTGCAAGTTTAATATTTTAAGACGTCCTCCCCATTCTAAACGAATCATTTATTTAATCAAGCTCAAAATACAGCTGGTTCTGGATTCATGGTTAGAAGTGACGTGTCGGTTAGAAGTGACGTAACAGCGTTTGCATATGACCGCCTCCAGCACAACATAACTACGCTATAAGCGCAAGACAACTCACGCTCATTTCAGTATCGCCGTCGCCTCACAAGTGTTCAGTCGATGGACAGCGAGCTCTGACAGAGACTACTTGTGCACAGGAAAATTACGATGCCACACAGATGTGCTGTTCCTGGCTGTGGTCAAACAAAACCTCTGTATAAGCTGCCGAAAGATCCAGGCGTCAGGGAAAAATGGATGCAGTTTATTTTTTGCGGATCGACCCAGTCACGGCAGTGTTAACTTAAGCGTTTGTTCTGTACATTTTAAGGATGACTGTTTTGAGAACAAATCTCAATATGATGCTGGCTTTGCCAGAAAACTGTTGCTCAAAGATAAGTCCGTGCCGACTATTCTGGGAACAACGACGACGCAAACTGTAAGTAACCAATTTTAAACTTTAAACTACTTTTTAAAGCGCAATTTCATTCATTATGAATAATCACAGTGTTTTTACTTAGTTTACTTGCATATTGTTCTGGCTGGGGCGTCAATAATTGATACATAGGCACTGACGTTAGCCAATCATAACAGTGGGCGTTAACACTGAAGTCTTAAATGGAAAACGCCCCCAAAACAGACTGTTTGAATCAGAGGATGAGAAACAGGGTGGGAAAAGGTCATAAATCACTAGATTTTAAAAGTTTTTCTTAAAAAAAAATATATTAATACTATAATTGCACCTAAGGGAACATAATAATACAATAAAAAAAACCATGTCATGACCCCTTTAAGAGATCATCTCCTTGGTATACATCTGAGTTGCGCAAATTGAAGGCGATAGGCAGGCAGTTGGAACGGAAATAAAAAAAATCTGGCCTAACAGTTCATAGATCAATGTTTGATCAGCATCAGATTGAGTATCATAAAGCTCTCAAAGCTGCAAAAGCAGCATATTATTCTACTATTATTAGTAGTAACATCTCAAATCCCAGAGTTCTGTTTAGAACAGTTAATAATCTAATTAAATCTCCCAGTAACTTGAACTGTCCTACCATTGAGCAGTGTAATGCATTTCTCAATTATTTTTCATCTAAGATTGAAAATATTTATAACGCCATTGCCTGTGAGGATGCTTCTGAGTTTGTTGAGGTGCATTCTCCTAATCCTAGTCTTGCTTTTTCAAGTTTCAGTACTGTTGATTTTGATTTTATTTCTAAACTTGTTTTGTCAATGAATTCTACTACTTGCATACTTGATCCACTACCTACGACTGTTTTGAAAAACTGTCTGCCTGTCATTGTGCCCCACATCACTGCTATTGTAAATACTTCACTCAATTCAGGGAATGTCTCTTCTGCTCTAAAAATGGCTGCAGTTACCCCAGTTCTTAAAAAGCCTGGGAGTGATATCACTGATATGTCAAATTATCGACCCATCTCTAATTTACCTTTCCTGGCAAAAGTGCTTGAGCGTGTGGTTGTTGGCCAACTTCATACTCATCTCAGTATGAATAGCCTACTAGAAAGTTTTCAATCCGGGTTTAGATCTGGACATAGTACAGAGACTGCTCTGGTCAGGATCCTGAATGACCTCCTCGTTATAGCTGACTCTGGGGCTTGTGGCATTTTGGTTTTGTTAGACCTTAAGGCTGCATTCGATACCATATGTCACAGCATATTATTGGATAGATTGCATATGTGGACCAGTCTGTCTGGAACTGTGTTAAATTGGTTTAGATCTTACCTATCAGATCGTTCCCAATTTGTCTACCTGGGTTCTAATAGATCTCCAACTGTGCCTCTGTGTCAGGGTGTCCCTCAGGGGTCAGTTTTAGGTCCTGTTTTATTTAGTGTTTATATACTGCCTCTTGGGCAGATCATTCGGAAGTATGGCCTGAGCTTTCACTGTTACGCAGATGACACCCAGATTTATATCAGTTCTCAGCCTGATCTTAATTCTTCCTCTTCAAAACTTTCTGACTGTTTGTTGGAAATTAAAGCGTGGATGAAACTCAACTTTCTAAAACTAAACTGCTCCAAAACTGAAATCTTATTAGTTGGTACTCCAATTAATGTCAGTAAATGTAAGGATTTTAAAATTTCAGTATACAATACCCAATTGTCCCCTTCTGGACAGGTGCGTAATTTGGGCGTGATTATTGATGCCCAGCTAACTTTTAATTCACATTTTAAAAACATAACAAAGGTTGCTTTTTTCCATCTGAGGAACATTGCACGTATTAGACCATTTCTCTCTAGGCCTGATGCAGAGAAGCTAATCCATGCCTTCATTACATCAAGGCTTGATTATTGTAACTTTCTTTTTGCGGGTTTACCAGCAAATTCTATTAGGACGTTGCAATATATACAGAACTCTGCCGCACGTGTTTTGACTCATACATCCTCAACACATCACATTACACCCGTGCTCCAGCAACTGCATTGGCTTCCAGTTCAGCCACGTATTGATTACAAAATTCTGATTTGAACCTATAAAGCAGTACATGGGTTGGCTCCAGATTACATCTGTGATTTGGTTACTCCATCCATTCCCGCTCGCTCTCTCTGCTCTGCTGGCTCTCTCTCTCTGTGTCAGCCTCGTTGTAAATTAAAAACCATGGGGGGTAAGGGCCTTTTCCTATAACGCGCCTAAGTTATGGAACACACTACCCTCATCTATTAGGGATGCTGCTTCTGTGGATTGTTTTAAGAAACTTGTATTATTTTTTATGTATTTTTTCTTTTTTGATACTTCTATATATATTTTTATTCACATGTTCGATTATTTTGTTCTGTACATGCTGTAGCGCTTTGAGTCTGAGAAAGGCGCATTACAAATAAAATGTATTATTATTATTATTATTATTATGGGGGGTATATACCAAGCTTTGCTGGATACCGGCTGTAATCAAACCACCATCCACCAATGCTTGGTTCAACCCGGGGCTTTAGGTATAGCTAAATTGGTGAAGGTGAAGTGTGCATGGGGATGTTCACGAGTATCCCATGGTGACTTTGGTAATTAAATTCAGGTGAAGAAAATGTAGCGTGGAGGCAGCGGTTAGTTCCCGCCTCGCTCATCCGCTAATTTTGGGCACTGATTGGCCAGGTTTTAGAAGTATTTTTGAGGGTATTGTGCGGATGGGTCCAGCATAAAGAGGTGTGCGGTGTGTGATGCATTGGCTGGAGAGGCGGAGCCGGGGACGTCCTCACGAGGGAAGGGGTGAGGTTGCCGCCCCTCCTCTCAGGGAGTTCCCTGAGGGGGACTTCCCTCTAGAGCAGTCGCGGGACGAAACCCTTAAACACGCCCTCGACCAAGTGAGAGTTATTGATTGTCAACAGCTCTGGCCGGGCATCGCCATTTCATACCCCTACTTTGCCATAATAAAAGATTGATTATATAGAGTGACCCAGTTATTGATTCCACGGAGCCACCGGGAAATGGTTTTCCAGGCGGCTCACTATAATCCCATGGCCAGTCACCTAGGGCAACGGAAAACACTGCTCCGTCTAATAGCCCGTTTCTATTGGCCGGGCATTGGCGGTGACGTCCGCAGGTGGTGCGCGGCGTGCCGGGAATGCCAGCTGGTAAACCCTCCAGCCACCCCAAAAGTGTCATTGCGCCCTCTACCTGTAATCGAGGTCCCCTTCGAAAGAATTTAAATGGACCTCGTCGGGCCATTAGAACGGTCAGCACGCGGACATCGCTTCGTGTTGGTCCTTGTGGATTACGCAACGCGATATCCGGAAGCGGTGCCGCTCAGCAACATCTCAGCACGTAGTGTTGCAGGGGTACTCTTCAAAATAATCTCCCGGGTGGGGATTCCAAAGGAAATCCTCACCGACCAAGGCACAACGTTTATGTCATGGACACTCCGCGAACTTTACGAGCTCTTAGGCATTAAGTCAATCCGCACTAGCGTTTACCATCCCCAGACCGATGGCCTAGTGGAACGGTTTAATAAAACGCTCAAGTACATAATTTGTAAATTCGTACACGAAGATGCTAGAAATTGGGATAGGTGTCTGGACCCCCTGTTGTTTGCAGTACGGGAGGTCCCACAAGCCTCCACGGGGTTCTCCTCGTTTGAGCTGTTGTATGGGCGACGCCCACGCGGGGTCCTTGACGTCATCCGCGAGGCTTGGGAGGAGGGACCTTCTAACAGCAAAAACGAAATTCAGTACGTTCTTGATCTTAGAGCAAAACTCCACACACTGGGGTGACTAACACAGGAGAATTTGCTCCAGGCTCAAGAACGTCAATGCCGGCTGTATGACAGGGGTACCTGCCTAAGGGAATTTGCACCGGGAGATAAAGTACTTGTATTACTCCCAACGACGAGCTCTAAATTACTCGCCAAGTGGCAAGGACCCTTTGAGGTCACAGGACGATTATGAGGTTAAACGTACCGATAGAGGGGGCGCACGACAAATTTACCACCTCAACCTCCTGAAGTTATGGAGAGAAGAGGTCGGCCTCTGTGACGTTGGCCATGTTGGTTCCAGAGAGGGCGGAGCTCGGGCCGGAGGTAAACAAACTCCGCAACCTCGACACCTCGGTTAATTGTGGGGACCAGCTTTCACCGCGCCAACTCGCAGAGGTCTCCGGTTTACAAAGAGTTTGCAGATGTTTTTTCCCCTCTACCGGGCCGTACAAATCTCATACAACACCACATTGAGACCGAGCCGGGAGTGGTTGTACGTTTCCACCCTTATCGCTTACCTGAACATAAAAAGAAAGTAGTTCGGGAGGAATTGGATGCGATGCTCGAAATGGGAGTAACAGAAGAATCCCACAGTGATTGGTCCAGCCCGGTTGTTCTTGTTCCTAAGACCGATGGGTCTGTGCAGTTCTGTGTAGATTATAGGAAAGTTAACACTGTGTCTAAATTTGATGCATACCCGATGCCCCATGTTGATGAACTGCTCGATCGGTTGGGTACTGCTTGATTTTATTTGCCCTTGTATTTAACAGAGGGCTATTGGCAGATCCCATTGACACCAATATCCCATGAGAAATCAGCCTCCACCACACCGTTTGGATTGCACCAATTTGTGACACTTCCTTTCATTTTGTTCGGGGCTCCGGCCACGTTTCAACGCCTCATGGATCGGATCCTCAGACCTCACACCGCATACAGCAATGATTGGCAACGGCACATGCAACATCTGAGGTGGGCGGGGCTCACGGCAAACCCTAAAAAGTGCTCGATTGGGCGGGTGGAGGTACGGTATTTGGGGTTCCACTTGGGTCATGGCCAGGTGCGTCCCGAAATTGATAAGACCGCGACAATTGCGACTTGCCCTAGACCTAAGACCAAAAAGGGGGTGAGGCAGTTCCTGGGGCTGGCTGGCTATTATAGACGGTTTGTGCCTAATTATTGGGATGTCATCAGCCCGCTGACTGACCTCACTAAAAAGGGGGCTCCAGATCCGGTTCAATGGTCGGAGCAGTGTCAACAGGCGTTTACGTGGGTTAAAGCCGCACTTTGTGGGGGGCCGCTTCTTCATGCACCTGACTTCTCTCTCCCTTTTATTTTGCAGACGGACACTTCAGACAGAGGGCTGGGGGCCGTACTCTCGCAGGTGGTGGAGGGGGAGGAGCGCCCGGTGCTGAACATTAGCCAGAAGCTCTCTTTGAGGGAGACTAAGTACAGCACCGTGGAGAAGGAGTGTATGACCATCAAGTGGGCGGTCGTCACCCTCCGGTATTACCTGCTGGGGCGGGCCTTCACCCTCTGCTCAGATCACGCCCCACTCCAGTGGCTCCACCGCATGAAAGATACTAACGCCCGGATCACCTGTTGGTACCTGGCTCTCCAGCCCTTTAAATTCAAGGTGGTCCACAGACCGGGGGTGCAGATGGCTGTCGCCGACTTTCTCTCCAGAAATGGGGGGGGGGTGGTAGACAGGCCGATGGCACCCGGCCTGAGTCGGGCAGTGGGGGTATGTGGCAGCGGGGGCGTGGTCAAGCGCCCGTCCGGGAGAGGAAAGCGGTAAGGGCGCTTACACCTGAGCTAAATTATACCTAACACCTGTCTCTAATTCCAGTGAGCATGAGGACAGCGGCATAAAAAGCAGACACAGAGCCTCCAGTCGAGAGAGAGACATGTCAGTCTAGTGTTGGTGTGGTCCAAAGAGTCGAGAGAACTGTTTAGTTACCTGACATATGTTTATGAGAAGTTTTGTGTTACAGAAAGTTGTGAGCACTACTGAGTGGACATTAAAAGAACCTTACCTGAGTGGAACGGCATGTCTTCGTGTCCTCTTTGAACCATTTACAGCCACTAAAGACCTTAGCCTCTCAACCAGTGAGGAGATGGACTTGCTAGTAAAATGGCTGGGGTGTGAGTCAGCTGAGCATGCAAAATGGATCAGAGCTGTGCACGTTAACCGTCCACTACAAGGGCTCAATCTGATTTGGGAGAGATTTTAAGAGACAAATGGTAGAGAGTGCTCTATTCAGGAAAATATAATATCAATATAAAACCAAAAATATCAAACAGATACAATCACAGATTGCAAGAGCTGGGAGATTTGCTCATGGAGATCCAATCAGCTAAGTAGTATGGTGAACAGACGGGTCTTTCCAATCTAGACACACCACGTGGAGTAAATCCAATAATACAGAAATTGCCATTGAGTTTACAAGAAAAGTGGCTCACATTGGGATCTAAGTACAAAGAGGACTACAGGGTTTCTTTCCCACCCTTCAAGTTCCTAGTAAACTTTGTATGTCAACAAGCTAAAATGCACAATGATCCAAGTTTCTTTCTCACAACCGTGCAGGAAGAATCTTGTAAACCAAACAGACAGTTAAACAAGCCTGTTTTTTCCAGACCGGTCGTCATACACAAAACTCAGGTCTGCTGTGAAAATTCATCTGATACCAGCGAACTTAAAAATAATAAATAAATAAACCCAGCAAAACAGTGGTTTCTACACAATAAGCCTCACCCTCTGTCCAGATGTGGAGGATTCAGGACGAAACCAATGGAAGAGAGAATATTGTTGCTCAAACAACAAGGCATATGTTTCAATGGTTGCAGCTCCATAGCACACATGGCAAAAAACTGTTATCAGGTTGTTAAGTGTTCAGAATGTGGCAGCATTACTCACATGGCTGCACTCCATCCAGGCCTAGCACCATGGAGCAGAGAACCAAAATCTCCTACGTCGGAAGAGCACAAAGTAAGTGAGGATGTACCTATAGAGTCTGCGGTTTCCTCAGCTTGTACAGAGGTATGTGGAGACAGTCAGTTCCCACGATCATGTTCAAAGGTATGTCTCGTGAAAGTATTTCCTGAAGGCCACTCAGAGAAAGCAGTCAATACGTATGCGATACTAGACAATCAAAGCAACGGATCGCTCGCAAGATCAGAATTCTTTGATCTGTTTGGCATTACAGAGTGTAACATAGCCTATACTCTCAAGACATGCGCAGGCACAGACGAAACAGAAGGCAGAGAAGCACGAGGCTTTCAAGTGGAATCCTTTGATGGGAAGCTTAGTCTTACCCTTACCAGTGCTACTGGAGTGTAATGAAATTCCAGACAATCGTTCTGAAATTCCCACTATAGAAGTGGTTCATAACCACAGCCACCTAAAGCATCTCGCAAGATACATTCCAGAGCCCGATCACCATGCACCTATTCTTCTCTTGTTAGGCAGAGATATGATAAGAGTCCACAAAGCCCATAAGCAAATAAACGGGCCACCAAATGCTCCCTTTGTGCAAAAGTTGGACTTAGGATGAGTAATCATTGGAGACGGGTGCCTCAGGAAATTTCATAAACCTACCTTTGTCCAAAATTATCACACCAACATTCTGGAGAATGGTCTGTCTACATACTTTTACCCATGTCCTAACAATTACACTGTAAATAATAGATTCCAAAGCCTTTCACTCACCAAGTCCCTTATCAAGGAGGGAACTCAGAGACAGAATTGGACGTGTTTCAGAGAATGAAAGACAATGAGAAAACAGCTCTGTCTATCGAGGACAGACTATTTCTGCAGATCATGGACCGAGAAGTCTATAGAGAAAATTATAGAGGAAAATTCATGGGTTGCCCCACTCCCATTCAAGCAGCCAATACAATATATTCTAAACAATTGTCCACAAGCTGTGGAATGATTCAATTCACTTCTACAATCTTTCAGGAGGAAGCCTGAGATGAAAATACTTTGTAGCCTTTATGGAGAGACTATTACAAAATTATCATGCATAAATTGCTCCTTCAGTTGGTTCTAATGAACAGTGTTGGTATTTACCTTCTTTCGGCATTTACCATCCAAATAAGCCATCTCAAATCCGAGTGGTCTTTGACTCAAGTGCTCAATGCAAAGGTGCATCACTGAACAAGGTTATCTTGAAGGGTCCAGATCTCCTCTGAGTCCTTATGCATTTTCACAAAGAGCCTTTCACCTTTACAGTAGACATACAACAAATGTTCCACTGCTTCAAAGTTCGACCTGCAGACAAGAACCACCTCAGGTTCCTCTGGTTTCATGACAATAACCCAGGAGGTGTTCACGGAATACCATATGAATGTACACGTATTTGGAAACAGTCCCTCTCCAGGAGCGGTGAAACAATTCCTGTCAAATCACGGCTGCATGTGGATGTTCAACCCTCCACATTCGTCGCACATGGGCGGCATGTGGGAAAGGATGATTGGCATTGCTTGCAGGATCTTAGATTCTATGCTTCTTCAAATGGTATCTTCAAAACTCACGCATGAGGTGCTCTCCAACTTTATGGCTGAGGTCACCGCCATTATAAACAACAGACCACTGATACCGGTGTCAACCGATCCAACAGATCCTTTCATCCTAACACCTGCCACTTGTTGTGGCAAAAAATTATTATCCAACCATTATCACTGTGTAAGAGACACTCTGAATCAAACAGTCTTTTAAAAGAATTTATTCTTGCAAGAAGGACCCAGTCATTGCACAGGAATCAATCTGTGCCATGAGTGTGTGTGTCGTTATCAGGCAGGGCTGCCTTGTCTTTATACCTCTTTTCCCCAAGGTCTCTAACAGAAGCAGATCTCCCCCCCCACACATTCCTTGGATACAGGGACTAGGCTACTAGGCCTAATTTACTACTAACCAGCCCAAACGTACCCCCCTGTACTAAATGACCTCTGACCTGAAGAGGGCAGAGGTCCCCACTCAGCCTTAACCGAGGTATCTCGGTTCTGCTTTTCAGTCGTAAATACTGTCTCTTGTTCAAACATACATTTTTTCATCCTCCTCTCCCTCTCCAGATCAGAAGACCAGGTGGCATTCCTTTGCAATGACTGTTACTGACCAATGTGTATTACAATTTCTACAACAATTCCCCGCTTTTTATCATTCAGATTACTCAATCACAATAATAAACAATAAGACAAATTTTAAGTCATATCATCACACTTACACTCTTCATCTCTGATTTTCGCATAAATGATCACTCTCTTAAACATTTGTGAAATAAAATTTGGAAAAAATAAAAAGCTTAGGCAGTTTTTTGTGGGGATAGTCCCCTTAAGTATTAGCAACAAGTAAAGACTTTATCTGAAGCCGGGCTAAATGAGTAAACACTGTTACTGCACTTCTGACATAAAATCAGACCCTCAGTCACCTCAATATAAACAAGAAATAGTGTACAGATTAAGTAGGAAAAACACATCAATTTAGCTTTTTTTTATGTCAGCAGGCTATAAAAATACAAAGAATAAAAGTAGAATAAAATCCCTCATTTCAAACCCTCTCCTTGTACGTCATCTCGTAACACGGATGACCGCTTCTTACAACCCTCTTTACATATCAAAACATTCACAGAAAGGGAAGACATACCTCATTTTAACACATTTCACAGTAGCTCTCGCTACTTGTATCATCATATTTGTGTTCATCATCCTCTGGATAGTCATTTTTACCATTTGAACAGACATCCCTGCCTCTGTACTGAGCTGGAAACACACATTGTGATGCATGGTAAACATAACATTATCAACAGTCCAATCACCGCAATTGGTAACACAATTTGAATCAGCCAATACCCCCATCCTCCCCAGAGATTCATAAACCAAGTAACCCATGTACTCTCAACATGTTCTGGCTCCTGTACAGCTTTTCTCATGTGTTCATTTACATTCGTGATGTTGTTGCTGTAATCTGGAATACTGAAACAACAAGACATTCCCAACATTTTGCAAACTCCCCCTTTCTCTGCAGTTAACATATCAAGAACCAACCTGTTTTGAATGACCGCATCACTTAACTGTTTCATTTCATCATTTATCATTGTCAAAGCATTTTCTGTGCTATGAGCTATTGCTAATACTGTCCATGCTAGCACATTTATCTTATTAATTGTTACCGTTGTACCCACCCCTAAGAACAATGACCACCCCACATTTGCTCCAGGCATTGTCCACTGATCAGATAATGTGTACCCTGCATAGTGCTTTGGCAAAACCCCGGGCAAGATTTCAACATTTCTTTTTTCCCTTCCCACCCCAGGTGCCTTGTTTGGCAAATACACAGATGTACCCACATTCATCAAAGCTGGATAACAACACCCAGACCATTTCTTTGGCATCCGATGAAATGCCGTGTTGCCACACACCCACACTGCTGCAGGTGAAGTTTCATGTGGCTTGCTGAATGGGCATGTGAAGTTGACTTCTTTGTCGTTGATGACGGCTGTACAGTTGTCCGCTGTCCTGTCCTTCACGTTGATTCTGGCCCTGCAGTCAGACCAACCTTCTTTAAACCGTCTTGCTTTGTTCAGATAAATGCACACGTCACCCTGTGTCGCCGTCACTCTCAGAGGTGGAATCACTATATCAGTGTGGTTATATTGCTGCACGTGGTCACAGTCGTCCGCAGGTCGCTTTGTTGGTGTCTTTCCTTTTTCCAGATCAATCACAGCTTTGAGCACATCAGTCATTTGCTGTGGAATCAGACACTTTGTTTCTTTTGCTGTCACTACAGTCAGTGGGACAGCTTTCCAAGCATGAGACATTTGCAGACAAAGCCAGCAGCTCGTTGATATCTCCAGTTCTTCCTTCTGCAGCATCGCCAGAGCACAGGCCTTGTTCCCTTGACAACTTATCATGGCCTTCTGCACTTCAGGATTCGCTTGACCTTTTCTCGTGTCTCCGTTTCCCATCCAAGCCATCTCTTCCTCTGTCTCTTGTTCAAGCTCAGGTGCCTCAAAAGGATTTGTTGTCATTATTGGAGCTGCTTCAAATACAATAATGTCAATCGTCTCATACCAGTCAGTTCCTTCTTTATCCAGTCCGCAGTAGTACCTGCCTTGATCAGAAATTCTTACTTGTTTCAGCTCTACTCGCATTACATCACTGTTGCTGCTGAGTCTGTGGTTCGTTTGTACTCTGAATCTTTCGTCGTTCCCCTTCTTGTAGTCGTAGTAGTACGTTTTCACGTCGCCCCAATTGCATGGATCTCTGCAGACATAGAAAGGTGCATACTCTTCGCTGCGTCCCTCACAGTTCGGACAGTTCTTTTGAAACGGGTTGCAGTTGAAAGTCACATTTGTTCCTTCCTGAATTGTGATGATTTCTCCTTCCAGGCCACGCGTTGGCTCCACGAACATAAATGCGCTTCTCTTTACACGTCGGATGGTATTGTTTGGTGCAGTTGTCTCAGTCCAGTTGGTGTGGTTTTCTGTTGATAACACTATCAGGCTCGATAAGGTGCAGTATTATCATACAAACTGTCACTGCAAGCAAAGTCATTATGCACATACTCTTACCCAGACCACACATTCCCGGCATTCTGAATGGGTGCCACGGTCTCGGATGCTCCATTTCTTCCATTTGCTAGATCAGTACTGCAGCTGTGTGACCAGAATGTTTGAAGGAGTTCAGTCTTTGAAGCACTCAGAGTCTTATCTGCTTTGCTGATTAACTGTGCCCAGCCGGATGCTGTTTCCACAACTAGGGCTGCCCGCCTCTTCCAGTCTCCTCCCTTCTTCTTGTATCTGGCTCCTCTTAAACACACACAGCTAGAATGCAGGGGTCTGTTGCTAAGATTTCTTGAATTATTTTCAGTTCGTACCTTTTCACGATGATTACTGCTTGTGACCACACGATGGGGTTCACTCTGCACACAGGCCGTGTTATTCTCTGTGGTTGGCCTTGCTCTTCCACTGACAGTGGTACTTGGTGTTCAAACTTGGCGTTTATTGACATTCACTCGGAACGATCTCTTCCTGTTGCTGATTCTCCTGCGATGTGGGCGGAACTTTCCTGCAATGGTTGGCATGAACCCACGTAGCTCTCTCTGTGACCTTCACTGCCGTGTGAGTCATTAGTAGCACTTGGAATGGTCCCAGCCACCTTTTCGCCTTCCAGCACTTTCTCCTCAGGTCACGAATCACAACGAAATCGCCAGGCCTGATTTTATGCAGGAAGTTTTCAGCAACCTTCCCCTGAGCAGCTTTCACCTGAACACAAACATTGGACAACAGAGAACACATTTCTCTGCAATAATTCAACATGTCATTCTCACACAGATCTGTTGATGGCAGCCTCTGTCAACCCCCCTCTATTCCCATGAATGGGGGTCTACCAAAAATATTTCAAATGGACTTAAACAAGGCATGCCATCACAGCTCATCCACACATTCTCCTTAAAGCTACAGCCAGCCGCCTTCCACTTGTTTTTCTCCTCGCCTGTGGAAAAAGTTTGCATCCTCTGTAAACAAGAAGAAATGTCGAGGTTATTGTCAGATACCAAAGCACACGTAGTCTCTTTTGTCTCCATTGCTGCCGTTTCCTTCGCTGCAGCGTCTGCTTGTGCGTTTCCTGTTGAGACTGAACTGTTATCATTAGTGTGCGCTGCGCATTTGCAAATCGCGACCTTGTCTGGTAAAAGAATGGCCTCCAAAAGCTCAGACACAAGAGATGCGTTTAACTCTTTCCCCGCCAAACACGGAATTTTCCGTGTTTTATGAAAAAACGCTTCCCCGCCAAACACGGAATTTTCCGTGTTTCCGTGTTTTAGGTGTTATACGGAGTAAGGAAGACCCCTCCGCATGTTTTGAAAGAGTACGCAACTCTTTGATCAAAGAAACAGACTGCGATCCTCTCAAACATGAAGAAATTGAGTATTGAGAAGCTCAAAATATCAGACATAAACATGCCTGTTTATCAGCTTTTTGTCTGAAATGTTGTTTTTTGACAAAACCGACCTCTGGTCAAGTCGCAATAAAAAAAGAACAAATGAAGATAAAATAAAATCTTTTTTTTTTTGCCTAAAAGCAGAGGCTCAGATCTTTATTGTGATATATAGCATCTTCATATATTCATGGAAGAAAATATTCTGCGGGCCATTAAAGTTTAGCGAAAATCGTCAAAAACCCTGGCGGTGGCTGGCAACTTTTTTTAAAAACGCTGGCGGGGAAAGTGTTAATATTTAACACTTGAGAGGAGGGTGGCAGGATTCAAAGTTGTGCATCTTTTAACAGTTATGTTTGGCATGTCCAATAAAATTGTGTGGTACCTCAGCCATCGGGCTGTAGATAAATGTGACGTTCTCTGTTCTTGCAAAATCATGGAGACTGCATGTGGAACCATCAAAGTTCAATCAGAATACCCCACAAATTCCCTGGATGCCAGTAATGCCAGTTCAGCAGCCGCCACAGCCCTCAAACAGTGTGGTAGACCTGCTGCTACTGCATCAAGTTTGGTTGAAAAATATGCCCCAGGTCGCAGTCTGTCTCCATGAGTCTGCAAAAGAAGAGAAGTCATAAACCCATTTATCTCATCAACCATCTGAACAAACGGTTTGTTTACATCTGGCAGACCCAAAGTGGGAGCCAGAGCCATTTGTACTTTCATGTTAGCAAATGCTTCCTCGGCTTCGCTTGTCCAAACAAGCTTGTCACATGACCTCAGCCCTTTCCCTGTCATCAGGGATCGTAAAGGCTGTTCAAGAATGGCATAATTAGGAATAAATGTACGACAATAAGCACACATTCCTAAAAATGACAATAATTGGTTTTTCATAATTGGTTTTGGCACATCTTTTATGGCCTGTACACGTTTGTCACAGATGGATTTACTGTTTGGTCTGATAACATGTCCCAAAAACTTTTTTCCTGTTTCACAAACTGCAATTTTGAAAGACTGACTTTGTGTCCCTCTCCCTCTAGGTTCTTCAAAAGGGACACATAGTCAGCCACACATGTAGCTTCTTCAAATGCACAGATCAACAAATCATCCACATACTGCAACAAAGCCGTTCCAGCTGTCAGTGTTAAGGGTTCAAGGCTTCTTCGAAGCGCTTCATTATAGCTCGTAGGGGATTCAGTGTACCCCTGGCACAACCGTGTGAACGTATAACCCTTATTGTCAAAATCAAACGCAAACCAAAACTGACTTTTCTGGTCCACTGGGACGCTAAAGAAAGCATTAGCCAAATCCATCACAGTAAAATACATTGCATTTTGCGGAATTTGTGACAAAATTGTGTAAGGGTTTGGTACACGTGCCGCCCTAGCAATGACAGCTGAATTTACGGCCTGAAGATCTTGCACAAATTGCCACTCAGTCGGTGAATTTTTATCTCTTATTTTCTTCACAGGGAAGATTGGAGTGTGCACTGGAGAATCATGACATGGTAAAATGATGCCTTCTTTCAATAAGGAGTCAAAAACTGGCATAATACCCTGCAATGCCTCCCGTTTGAGGGGGTATTGCGCTTGACATGGTCTGTAATGAGATTTTGGGGTGATTACAACTGGTTCACAGCCTTTTACTAGACCCACATCATATTTGTGTTTTGCCCACAGCCTAGGAGGTACTTCTGTCAGAGCAGGGTGAATTTCTGAGACAGAAGCAGCCCCCACCTCATGTTTCTCCACCACACTCTTCACAATAGCAGTTACAGTTCTCTGTACTTCAATCTCAAAATCACATTTTGACATAAATGCTCCTACACTTCTGCAGTGTTTCACTTCTACACTTATTTCAGCCCAATTTGTTGCTTTCATGCATTGTCTCACAAAGGGGCCCAGATCTGCCAACAGCTGCTCTTTGGCCTTGATCGCTGATAAGGGTGGCAGTGTTCCCTGCTATCAAATATAACTGCATTTGTTTTTCTGTCAGGCAAGCTGAGAGCGCACACACATTTTCTGTCCAGGAAATCTTATCAAATTTCACAGTCTCATTTCCTACCCCGTTAAACCACCCCTTCTCATATTGTGGTTCCCGTTCAATTACAACATGTGACGTGCAATGCAATTGGTCAGGCGTCATATTTTCTGTGTTAAATTACATTGTTCGATCATTTGCCAATTTCAAGATCATTTTTGCCCAATCATAATTTTTCACACACCATTCATATGTCCACTGCGGTTCAAATTTAGAACAACATATTTGTGGTTCTTCCTCAATGCTAATTCCAAAGGAAGCCCCCCGTAAGGGTCACATTCAATTCACACATTAAATCTCTGGCCATTAGAGGTACCGGGCAAGCTGGTGAACACAGCAACAAATGTTCTCTCCTTCTCCGTCTCACACTCTAAGGGCACTGTGAATTTTTCAGAAATCAAATGGCCCCATGCTGAAGTGCTCTTGTGCACTGAACCTGTCAATTTAGGGACACATGGCAAGTCACATGGTCGTATAGTAAAATTGCTAGCCCCAGAATCTACCAAAACATCTACTAATGTCCCATCAACTAACATTTGATATCTCAGCATTTGTAAAAACCCTGAACTTTTGTACATTCTCAAACATTCATCTGAA
This sequence comes from Xyrauchen texanus, assembly GCF_025860055.1. NCBI lineage: Eukaryota > Metazoa > Chordata > Actinopteri > Cypriniformes > Catostomidae > Xyrauchen > Xyrauchen texanus. The sequence continues at coordinate 25,673,339 of NC_068280.1, read as the reverse complement.
ACATTATCACATAAAGCTTCATCAGTCACACTCAAAGATTTGCAACCATTGTCTTCATTGCAGAGAGCAGTATGTAAATCAGTGTATGTGTGCATGTTGTATGTGTGTGTTGTTAAAAAATGTTCACTTCCCTTTTATGTAGCCAGCAGCTGATCACCCTCAGCTCGACCCCCTCCTCACTGCTCTCCCCTTTTCTTGCTTCATTCTGCCTTTTTCCTCCCCAGACAGTCTGTAGCCCAGTGTCCCTCTTGTTTGCACAGTATGCATTTCGTGCATTCTCTGAACTCATGGTCGTCAGTCTCACACAAGCCGCAATTCCTTTTCCGCTGATTTCTGTAGCCTCTCTTTTTTTGTCGGCCCATTTCTGCTGCGGTTTCGATGCGCTGACATTAGATTGTAGTCGCACAACTGCCAGCTGAAGATCTTTCTCCCCCTTTGCCTTGACTTTGTCTTTCTTTGTCAGCAGCTGTTCCTCTGCGTGCACAGCGTGTGCCAGGGTGGAGGTCATCCGCCCGCTCTTCCATTCAATGTGCGATCTCAGGTCTTAGAAAAAAGTTAATTCAGGTCTCCTTCACTGTCCGAGTTTGGAGAAGCTGCTTGTGGTGCTTGTCTTCTGGGCGGAGAGCAGTCGAGGTCGGGGTTCAGTTTCGGAGCTTTCAGCTCCGCCACGGGATAGTGATGATTATACGCCGGCGGCGCCGGCACTATCGCCGTTGCATGTGGGGAAACACAAACATACTTTTCATTAGTCGGTTCTGGTGGTGCTGACACACAAACAGATCTTTCACATATTTTATTTTCTTCCACATTGTCAATCCTACATGCTAATTCTTTCTGCATTTGCTTTCGTTCTCTTCTATCTGCTTCCTTAAGCCAACAGCCCACTGTCTGTTCACATTTTTACACACATGTTGAACGCAGCCACAACAACCTTTTTGTGCCTCGCTGCCCTGTTCCACTGATTCTCGCACCACTCTCAGTCTAGTCCTGCTCAGTGTTCCCTCCCTGGGGAAATCATGGTATTTGATCAGTTTCTCTATGTCCTACATACATTTTCTCCTATAGTTTTTCTCATTTGACAGAAAACCGGTGTATCAAATTTGGGAAGCTTGCTTTGAGATTTTCCCATACTGGCTGTTTCTGTTTCTCTGTGGATCTACCGTTCGACACACGTCTAATAATCTGTCGAATGTCTCCAACAGATCTGATTTCTTAACCCAAGATCAGATAAGGGTGCACTCCCTAGTGCTTTGTTAATTACGGTTTACTCAAAATCTTTCTCTGGAGTACGTTCCAGCGCTCAGTATTTCAGCTAACCTAATTAAACAATTTTTGCAAGAACTCAGTCTCTGTTTAGAAAACCTCTTGACCTGTTCGTAGGTTTAAGTTTCTGCTTGAGAACCTCTTGTACTCGCACCACAGAAAACAGTCTCAGCCACTATGGTTCACTCACTCTTATACCAAAAGAAAATAATTTAGTCGTCCCTTACCAGAGATAACTGGGTTGCCACAGGTTCATTTTCATTTGATTCCAGTGGAGTTTCTCCTGGCCCTGATGCGGTCGACCCCTCTCTCTTAAGCTTACGAGGTAGAGCTGGAACTTCTCAGTCCAGGTGGCCAAACACCGTCCACTCTCAGGTCCAGAAGGCACTTCCAAGGAATCCCACTTCTGACACCAAATTGTTGTGGCAAAAAATTATTAACGAACCATTATCACTGCGTAAGAGACACTCTGAATCAAACAGTCTTTTAAAAGAATTTATTCTTGCAAGAAGGACCCAGTCATAGCACAGGAATCAATCTGTGCCATGAGTGTGTGTGTCATTATCAGGCAGGGCTGCCTTGTCTTTATACCTCTTTTCCCCAAGGTCTCTAACAGAAGCAGATCTTCCACCCCCCCACATTCCTTGGATACAGGGACTAGGCTACTAGGCCTGATTTACTACTAACCAGCCCAAACGTACCCCCCTGTACTAAATGACCTCTGACCTGAAGAGGGCAGAGGTCCCCACTCAGCCTTAACCAAGGTATCTCGGTTCTGCTTTTCAGTCGTAAATACTGTCTCTTGTTCAAACATACATTTTTCATCCTCCTCTCCCTCTCCAGATCAGAAGACCAGGTGGCATTCCTTTGCAATGACTGTTACTGACCAATGATTATTACAATTTCTACAACACACTTTACTTACCCAAAAGAGTGGTCCTAGTTCAATTTCACCTGGGAACTTTGGAAAACCTTATCTGTACAAACAATAGTGGTGCACGGTGCAAAGCCTTGCAAAGTCTTTCTGGGACAGATGCCGTAAACAGTACCTTTCTATACCACAGCATAGATGAAAATGGCAATACCATCAACCCAACATTTCCAAAGGATCTGTAGTTCTTTCCAAGGACTCTCAGTCTAAATGGAACAATTGGCCCCTAGGCACTATAACAGAAATTTACCCCAGTCAAGATGGGCGATTCTGAAAAGTACAAGTAAGAATAATCGGGAAAGATGGACCCAAACTGTTTCTGAGACCTATAAACGAGATGTACTACTCCTTCATGAAGATTCTGAATAAACTATTCTGGTTTAAACTCAAGAAAGTTTGGTATTCCCTAAATACCAGACGGGGAGTGTGCTGTTCTCTATGAACATTCTGCATTCAGTTTATTAACAAGTTGTAGTAAAGTGACCCCTTCTGTTCAAAATTAGCTAGAGCATATATTATTGTTTAAGTCTTTATATGATGACATCATAAATGTGAGCCTAGTTTCAGCAGCAGCAAGGAAGAGCATTCGGTCATGGCTACTATTGCTCCTTTATTTAAGTTGATTTGAAGGCACTTTCGTTATGTGGATATTGCAAATTTTTTCCTATTATGCATATTTACTTTAAGATGTTATATCTTATATGCCATATTGTGACAGGGCAGAGGGAGGGCCGGGTTGTGATTATACACACCCGGTCCCTTATCAGGCTAATTAAGCCTCAGAGAGGGATAAAGGCCGATTGCGGACGGTGGTGCGACGAGAGAGAGATCGTTTACGGACATGTCTGTCATGTGTGTGTTTTGTTTTTTGTTTAAGTTTAGCATTAAAATATTATTTACATTGCCAAGCCGGTTATCGCCTCCTCCTTTCCATTGAACTGCTTTACGCAGATGTAATTTATTTTCTGTATTTCATGAATTGCACGATCTGTTTCTAATATAGTTGACGCTAACTATATGCAATGTAAAAAGCCTTTTTGTGCTTATGTAAAAATGTTATTGACTCTGTACACTTAGAAATCTGCATTTGTATTTATTACAGTTTTACGTTATTCCTTGGACAGCAGTAAAGCTTGAAAACAATTCCTGTGTCTGTTGTCTTTGGGAGATGTTATCTGGCTGCAGACTCAAACAAAGCATTTGGGATAAAGGGCAGAACAGTTTATATGCTTAGAAACTCACTGTTATTAATTACCTGATGGAGTACCATTCTGCCATTCTCCATTGTGCTTCTGGTGTCTCAGCATACCTGCATTTGCTGTATTCATCCCATCTGCTCATTAAATCCTCCAGCATCTGGGTTCAACTGTATATTGTTAAGACTGCATTCCTAACAGTTAATGTGTAAATTAAGTTCCCTATCTGTCACTCACTCGACGTTATTTCATTGAGAAATATGCGTGCTGAATTCCCACGGCTTCCATTCACCTCTGCTGATTCTGACAGTGCAATAAAGCGGCTTCTCCCCTGGGCACTTTGGCAGAATAAACAAAAAAGTATATTCTAAAATAGCGGCACACACGGAAATGTATTTTTAAAGAAGCATCTTTTTAAAGATGCCTTTCCATCTGTGTGTTATTCCTTGATGCGCTCATTATCTCTCACCTTCTGATGGCCACAATAGCTGTTTTTCGTGCCTGGGCGCTGTCCTTGTGGAGACATCGTTCGTGGATGCGTCATGTTCTCACTGCGAGAACATGACCATGGCAAAGTTGCGGTCGTGGCTTGCCTTTGCAAGAAAGCAAGCCACCCCAGCGGCTCCCCGCCTCATTCCTTCTACCTACGGGTTTGAGACCAGCAAGACTAGCACTGGGGGTGATTTGGGGACCTCAATGGGACCACTTCTGCAGGGTAAATCCCCATGGACCTCCCATTCTCCAGCACGCTTGTTTGCCCCGATCAGGCTTCCAGATGAGTGTGCCGGCTCGTCTCAGAGCGAGTTCGACCTCTTGTCCCAGGCCAGCGAATGTAAAGAGCTCTTGAGCGCAGCATCGGAGAACAGGCTTGTCCAGTCGGACACAAAAGACTTGGCTGGGCTTCCCCATTCGGATGAGGTCGCCCAGTCACACACTGACACAGAAATGACAGATGTGCTTTCCTGGGCAGCTGCGAGAGTCGGGCTAGAGTGGAAACCTCCGCTCTCCTGTGAACCCTCGCGGCTCGATGATTGAGGCCGAGGCGCCACTCACTGCCCCAGTTCTTTCTACCCGGAAGTGCATGAGGAGCTCTTTTTACTGCCTGGTCCGGATCTTTTGGCTGCCCCGCCCTCACTACCCTCAATGGTGGGCCGGCCAAGGGCTACTCGGCGATGCACCCAGTGGATAATTTGCTTGGAGTAAACCTATGCCCGCAGAGTGCCGCCAACTGGCGCGGGTGCCCGAAGCTACTGTCTAGGTTTACGTCTGTCTGAAGCTTGCCTGTAGGATTACGTCGTGCTTGGCGGCCAAAGCCTACAGTGCCGCTGGACAAGCCGCCTCCGTCCTGCATGCCATGGCTCTCCTGCAGATCCACCAAGCCAAGGTGCTGAAAGAGCTGCACGAGGGTTGTTCTGCCCTGGGATTGATGCAGGAACTACGCACGGCAACCGAACTCGCCCTCCGGGCAACAAAGGTCATGGCGCAGTCTCTCGGGTGGGCGATGTCCACCTTGTCCACCTATTCGGCGACACCGCAAGGACTTTGCCCAGCAGTTCTCGGCAGTGAAGCAGCAGACGTTGACCATCCAACACATCCTGCCCAGAAAGCAGCGCAGCTCAAGACCCCGCACCTCATCTGCTCGTTGCCAAGGGCGTCCCCCTGTGGTGGCTGCACCGGCTCTGCTTCAGCCCCACCACAGCGTCGAGCCCACCGCAGGAAAACGATGCCACCCGTCTCATGGCCGGCCGCCAAGAAGAATGTTTCGAAGTGCCCCGGAGACAGGTGACCCAGGGACCTCACCAAGTTGAATTTTTCTGACGTCACTGGACTTCCTGTTGCTGATGGCATGCTGCACGAGCTTTTGTTTCTAGCCTGCTTAGGCTGCTTAGCATTGCTTATTCTTATTCTCAGATTTTCATCGTTATATTTATCGTTCATCGCTTTATCCTTTGAAATTTTACCGCATTTCAGGTTTTTCCGCTTTTCTACTGTTTCATCTGCGTGTATTTTACCTGTTGCTGCTGGCACCTAGCTAGAGTCTGTGTTTGTAGCATGCTAGTTTGTTTAGCATCGCTTATATATCTGTTTTCAGCCTTAAATCCTTAACAGCTGCCATTTTTAAGTGCGCATCGGGTTTTCCCTCGTATTATTCTCTTATCCCGATTAAACTGCGTGCATTTTTTCAGTGCGCACCTGTTTTTTTCTCCTCTGCGGTACACAGATAATTGCATCGATCGCAAAGCACCACTTATCAAGAACCACCAACAACAACAAACAATTTTGTGAGTGATTCACATCAATCTCAAACCCTCACCGCTCAGGAACAACCAACAACAAATAATTTGCGGTAAGTTATGATATCAGCTCATGTTATTGCTTCCTGCATTGCATGTCACATGTTTACAATAGCCTCCACCGTCAGCAGTGAGGGATTCACATGTGATAAATGTAAGGAATTAGTCAGGCTGACAGAGAAGGTTAATGAATTAGAGACTCGCATCCAAACGCTAGTGGAGGTCAGTGAGAAAGTGAAGCCGGTAGATACTGTTTCGAATGCGAGTAGTACAGAGAGCAACGTACACACTTTGGTTCTGGATGTACAGTAGAGCCCCTGCAGCAGGGCATTTGGGTGACGTCTCGGCGGCATACTCGCTCAGCAAAGAGACACCACTCTCCCGTTCCTGTTAGGGTTTCCAATCGATTCTCCCCACTCAGTGATGTACACTGAGTATCATGTTTAAAGAGCCCTTGTTATTGGCGATTCTATTGTAAGGAACGTGGAAATAAAGACTCCAGCTACTATTATTAATTGCATTTTGCATCTGACATCAAATCAAATTTACAAGTGCTGGCTAATGCTAAACGTAGATTTTCAAAAATTGTTATCCATGTCGGCACTAATTATGTCCGGCTTCGCCAGTCGGACATCACTAAAGATAATGTTAAAGAGGTGTGCGAATTTGCAAAAATGATATCAGACACTGTAATATGCTCTGGTCCCCTCCCTGCTCGTCATGATAACAAGGTTTATAGTAGATTAGTGTCACTGAATGGCTGGATGTCTGAGTGGTGTCTGAAGAATAAAATAGGATTTATAGACAATTGGAAGAGTTTTTGGGGTAGACCTGAACTGCTAAATAGAAACGGACTCCCTCCAGGGAATGTGCCACCCTCCTCTCTAGCAATTTGGCTCATAGTCTTAATAATGATAGTATTTTAATAACTGGGGCCCAGGTCAGGAAGCAGACAAACTGGTTAATCCAAACGTCTGCTAGCTGCCTTGAGACGTCACACAGGTCACATAAACTACAACACAAAGAGACTGTATCACCTAGATATCTCATAGAGACTGTGTCTGTTCCCTGAACTACCAAACACAATACCCAAACTCAATAATTTAGAAAAAATTTGATTAAGGTCAAACTTGAAAAAAACAAACAAATTAAAAATACACATCATGTAAAAATAGGGCTACTAAACATTAGATCTCTTTCTACCAAAGCACTAATTGTTAATGAAATGATTACAGATCATAGACTGAATGCACTCTGTTTGACTGAAACCTGGCTTAAACCGGATGAATATATTCGTTTAAATGAATCTACTCCCCCAGGTTATTGTTATAAACATGAGCCTCACCTGAAGGGTCGAGGAGGAGGTGTTGCTACAATTTACATTGAAGTTTTTGGTGTTACTCAGAGGACAGCATATAACTGTGTCTTTTGAACTAATAATGCTTAACGTGACACCGTCAGATATAAATAAAAAATCTATGTCGTCTTTTGTCCTTGCTACAATGTATAGATCACCTGCGCCTTATTCTGAGATCCTTGGTGAATTTTCTAATTTTTTATCAGATCTTGTAGTTACTGTAGATAGAGCTTTAATTGTTGGTGACTTCAACATTCACATAGTTAATGAAAATGATACTTTGGGATAAGCATTTATTGATATCCTCAACTCTCTTGGAGTCAGACAAAATGTAACAGGACCAACTCATCGCCATAATCATATGCTAGATTTCTGTCATATGGAGTTGATGTTGATAATATAGAAATTCTGCAGCAGAGCAATGACATCTCGGATCATTACCTCGTCTCTTGTATGCTGCGATCAGCTAATGTTACTCAGTCTACACCATGCTATCGTTCAGGTAGAACTATTCTTTTGACCACTAAAGACAGCTTCACTAATAATCTTCCAGATCTATCTCATACACTCAATAAACCCCAAAGCCCAGAAGAACTTGATGAAATAACAAAAAATATAAATGCAGTCTTCTTGATATTGTCGCCCCACTTCGATTAAAGAAAACTAAAGAAATAAGCCCTGCACCATGGTACAATGATCACACTCATGTTCTCAAGAGAGCAGCTCGGAAAATGGAGTGCATGTGGAAAAATAAAACATTAGAAGTATTTTGTGGTGCATGGAAGGATAGTGTCTGTAGATACAGACAGGAACTAAAAGCTGCCAGGTCAGCATATTTTAGTAAACTCATAGAAAATAACCACAACAATCCTAGATGTTTATTCAGTACTGTGGCTAAATTGGTTAGGAATAAAGCCTCAACAGAACCAGATATTATGTCGCAGCACAAGAGTAATGACTTCATGAATTTCTTTACAGATATAATTGAAATAATCAGAAATAAAATTGGAATTATGCAATCATCTGTCATAGCACCTCAGAAAACAGTGTCTAATAATTTTCCTCACGTGCAACTTCAATCCTTCTCTGTCATAGGTCATGAAGAGCTAACAAAACTTATCAAAACATCAAAAGCCACAACATTTGTTCGATCCTATACCAACTAAGCTCTTAAAAGAGGTAATTTCAGAACCTCTTCTTAATATTATTAACTCCTCGCTATGCTTAGGACATGTCCCAAGAAACTTTAAAATGGCAGTAATCAAACCACTTATTAAGAAGCCACAACTTGATCCTGGAGAACTGGCTAATTATAGACCGATTTCAAATCTCCTAGAAATCTAGAAATGTTCTAGTATTTCAAAAATACTAGAAAAGGTAATATCCTCCCAAATATGTTCATTTCTACAGAGAAATAGTATATACAAAGAATTTCAGTAAGGATTTAGGCCTCATCACAGTACAGATACTGCACTTATCAGAGTTACAAATGACTTGCTCTTAACTTATCGCAGCTGCATTTCACTTCTAGTGCTTTTAGATCTTAGTGCTGCATTCGACATGATAGATCACGACATTCTCTTGAATAGGCTAGAGAATTATATTTGCATTTGTGGAGTTGCATTAGCATGGGTTAGGTCATATTTAGCAGACCGCTACCACTTTGTCTATGTAAATGAGGAATTGTCAAACCAAACAAAAGTAAAATATGGAGTGCCACAGGGATCCGTTTTAGGGCCTCTGCTTTTCTCTTTGTATATGCTTCCCCTGGGAGATATTTTCAGGAATCATGGAATAAGTTTCCACTGCTATGCCGATGATACACAACTTTGTATTTCTTCTAAACCTGATGAGATTTCACAATTCTCGAAATTAGCAGAGTGTATCAATTAAATAAAATATTGGATGGCCAGAAATTTCCTTCTACTCAATTCTGATATCATCTTCAACAGCGAAGAAATTAGGTGTTATATTTGAAACCAATCTGTCCTTTGAAAATCAAATTACAAATGTTTGTAGAACAGCATTCTTCCACCTAAGAAATATTGCTAAATTAAGGCACATGCTCTCTGTTGCTGATGCTGAAAAACTAATTCATGCGTCCATGACCTCAAGACTAGATTATTGTAATGCATTACTGGGAGGATGTCCAGCAAGATCAATAAATAAACTTCAATTGGTTCAAAATGCAGCAGCCAGAGTGCTAACGAGAACCAAGGAATATGATCATATTAGCCCCATTTTATCATTGTTACATTGGCTACCTGTTAAATTCTGTATTCATTTTAAAATTCTGTTAACTACGTACAAAGCTTTGAATGGTCTAGCTCCGCAGTACTTAAGTGACCTTCTACCACGCTATATTCCATCATGTTCATTACGATCGCAAAATTCTGGCCTGTTAATAGTTCCTAGAATATCAAAATCCACAAAAAGAGGTAGATCCTTTTCATATTTGGCTCCTAAACTATGGAATAGTCTCTCTAACACTGTTTGAGATGCAGAAATACTCATCTATTTAGCCAGGCATACACCTAATTTATCCTCCAACCCACAATTAGGCTGCTTTAGTTGGGTCTGCCGGAAGCAGAAACCAGAAACATTGATCATGATTTATAGCTCTGCAAAAAATTTAATGGCATCTATGCTTATATTATTTTATTTGTTTCCCTGTCTCAACCACAGGACTCCTATCCTGAGGTCACCAGAACCAACTGGATCCAGCACCATTCCTGCTTCGTGTTGGACTCCACTGCTACGTGTCGCTGAATGATGATGACTAAATGCAGCTGTTGCCAGCCAAACATCACTTCAGTCTATTATGATGGACTTCAGAAGATGAACTGATGCCAACTCCAACCATAAAACATGGGATATTTCATGCCATTGTCTGAACCTTGGATTTAGGATGGACCAGAGACGTTTCCAGCATTGAAGGACATCTGGGGCTTAGCCCAGACCATTTTATGCAAATACAGGGATCACTCGAAGATTTTTTTTTTAATTTCAGTCAAAGTACATTTTAATTGTGTGAGACTTTAGTAGAACATAATATGAACTGTTGCGTATTGGTATATTACATTTTAAGTCAACAAAACAACTGTCCTAGAGAGTTCAGTCAATCTCTTTTCACCTGCTCCTGTCGCTCTCCCTTCTCATCAAGTGTTGCTGTCTTTTTGTCTCTCCTTCCACCAGAAAGCTACCAGAGAGACAAAAGGTGTTTAATGTTAACATTAGTTTAACATTATGTGCACACACATACAAACACTCTCTCTCACACACACACACACACACACACACACACACACACACACACACACACACACACACACATTCAACATACAACATACACTATTCACATTTTGCTGTCTATCTGGTGTCCTTCTCATTACTTGTTGTTATATTTCACTCTCTCATCACTTTCTGTTGTCTCTCTCATCAATTAATGTTGTCTCTCTCATCAATTAATGTTGTCGCTCTCATCACTTGCTGTTGTCTCTCTCATTAATTAATGTTGTCTCTCATCACTTGCTGCTGTGTCTCTCATCACTTAATGTTGTCTCTCTCATAACTTGCTGTTGTGTCTCTCATCACTTAATGTTGTCTCTCTCATTAAGAATCATCTGTGATGCAAAAGAACAGATAAAGCACATAACTTATTGCAAATCAGCTTCAAACAACTAATTCATCAAGTGCTACATATTTTAATTGTAGACCAATACCATTGAAGAAAATGTAGATCTATCATGATTCTTGAATTTTCATGTACATTACCATAAAGTCATCACAAAAGAGTTATATTATAGTGAGTAATGTGAGGTAAAAAATATTTAATATAAATAATGTATATTTTTTGACATAAATAGTCAAAATGATGTATAAGATCCTAAGTTAATGCAATACATGAATGTCTTCAGTCTAAGTTCATTGACACACCATGGCATCGAACTGTATATAATTCTCAATGTTCATCTGTCAAAATCCTTTCATTAGGATCATTGGGATAAACAATGTTTCACTTTTAACTTTCTCAAAGTAAAGTGACTGATTAATTGTTACCAGTTTCCATGCCTGATTCTGGCACAGCTGCTGCTGCTGGCTCCTCAGTCTGTTGCTCATCTTTGCTACCCTTTACAAAACCATTTAATCAAATCAAAGTGTATATTTACTACAAACTAATATCACAAAACAAGTCACACATACATTTTATGTTAATGCTTATTGGTTATCCTTAGAGAAAACAAACCTGATAAACAAGGAAAGTATTCAGTGCAGTGGGATAAAACTAGTGTTCCTGGCTACATATAGCATGAACAATAGCAAGGTTATGTAGCCTACACTTTTCTAGTAGTGATGTTACGTTCGTGAACGAATCGTTCTTTTTGAACGAATCTTTTAGGTTAACGAATCATTCTCGTTCACGTTATCCATTGACTCATATTTCTCGTTCAATGAAATTCCTCCCTCCACCACTGCGCGTCGCTATTGCGCGCATGCGCAGCTCAATGAACCGTGTAGCTCTGTGGACCGTTTCATCTGTCAAAGACAAAGAGTGACTAAACCTCGAGCCAATAGCCTTCGAGTATGATACGAGGACGGAGCATGTGATTTGTTGAATCTAGTGAACGAATACGCCCTTTATTGAGTTGCTTTGAGTTTGAACGAGTCAAATGAACTGTTACATACATCTCGTTCGTGAATGAAAGAACCAGTTGTTCGAACGTCAAGATAATAATGACGACGAAGTTAACAGTGCAAGCTGATGGTTTAATTTAATAAAAGACATCTTAAAATTTTCGTTTTTACTAAAATCTACAAACTACATCAGGTAATCTGCTAACTTCAAAATGAGTGGCACCAGAAAGAGAAGTGTATTATGGAATTATTTTAATGAGGTGTCTCCAACACAGGCTTTGTGTACAATTTGTAAAACACAGTTGTCCTTTAAAGGAGGATCTACAGCTAACCTTAACAGGCATCTAAAGGTAAAGCATCCAACTGTGCAGCTGACACAAAGGGCAACTGAACAAGCTGAGGATCCTGGAACATCCATCAGTACCAGTACTGCTCAACCTCCTCCTACCTCATCTGCCACTACCAGCACACCTCATACAACTGTCCCACACAGACGACAGGCAGGACAGACCACCCTAACACATTTTGTGGCTCGGCCAATTGACCCACTAAGACAAAAGAAAGTGGATGAGGACCTGGCAAGGATGATTGCATTGGATCTACAACCTTTTTCCATTGTGGAGGACAGAGGTTTCAAAGCATTTACAAAGGCCTTAAACCCCTCCTATATATTGCCCAGCAGGCAGACCCTGTCAAAAACAATCATTCCAGAAATGTTTTCAAAGGTTCGTGAACAAATTATGGACAAAGTTGGCAAGGCATCGGCTGTCTGCCTCACAACCGACTGCTGGACATCTAGGGCCACATGTGGTTTCATGTCAGTTACATGCCAATTCATTGACAATTTTAAAATGGAGACATGTCTGTTAGATTGTTTTGAATTTACTGAAAGACACACTGCAGATAATCTGGCCGACAATCTTTTAAGAATTGCCAGAGAGTGGAACATAACGGACAAAATAGTAGCTTGTGTCTCTGACAATGCTCACAACATAACCCTAGCCATTCACAAAACCTCATGGAAGCATCTGCCATGTTTTGCCCACACAATTAATTTGATTGTGAGGGGTGGACTCCATGTAATCCAAAATACACTGAATAAGGTTAAAGCAATTGTGGAGTACATGCACCGAAGCACAGTGGCAGCTGAAAAACTCAAGGCAACTCAGCAGCAGATGGGCTTGCCAGAGTTAAAACTGAAACAGGACTGCCCAACACGATGGAACTCCACATTTTATATGTTACAGAGATTTCTTGATAACAAGGATGCCATCATCACCACACTTGCACTAGTAAATTCTCGACTGGAAATTCTGACACAGGATGAGTGGAAAGAAATGGAAGAGGCCTGTGAGGTTTTAAAACCATTTGAAGAAGTCACAATTGAAATCAGTGGTGAGAGGTATGTAACAATACTCTTAGAACAATCATTATTATAACAAATTTAATTTAATAATTTAATTTAATTTGACTCTTATTAGCATAACATTAAAAAAACTATGTTTTGCAAGCAGCTTTTGCAGACTGTAAAATAAATAAATTATAAGTGGCATTGTTATTGCCACAGTAATGCAGGGAAATTAAAAATATTATTATACTGTATTTATTAAATTCAAATGTTGTTTTTGCTCCCTATAGCTATGTGACTGCCTCAAAGGTGATCCTACTTTCACGGAGTGTCCAAAAAATAAGCACAAGATACCTGAGATCGGGAGGGTTCAGAAAACCTATAATGGACATGCTTGAAGCAATTACCAAAGATATGGCTACCAGGTTCCACAAGGTGGAATTTCACCATCTGCTCTCAGAAGCGTCTGCACTGGACCCAAGATTAAAAAAAAAGGCCTTTTCAGATGATCATGCAGCAAATGAAGCCATCCAGAGACTCAAAAATGCCGCTGGAGAGTGATATCTTCCTCAGCACATCAACCAGCGCAGCAACAGGCAGCAGCAGCACCAGCACCGCAAGAAACACAAGAAAGCTTAGTGTGGGGTGATTTCGTTGAACAAGTTGCAGGTCTTGTGACAAATACAAGTTCTTCAGCAGAGGCTGTTTTGGAAGTTCGGTCATATTCAGAGGAGCCCCTTCAACCAAGGTCCTCCAACCCACTACTCTGGTGGCAAAACCGGGCACTGATTTACCCCAGACTGACCCAAGTTATGCTGGGAAGGCTTTGCATTGTGGCAACATCTGTTCCATCAGAAAGAGTTTTCAGCAAGATGGGACAGATAATGTCTGAAAAAAGAAGCAGAATCAGCCCCGCTAAGGCCAGACAGCTGATGTTTTTGAATGCCAACTTTGAATAATCCTGTTGTTGTTATACCTGCTTATATGGCAGGGTCTTTTTTTCATGCTGCTCTGTTTTTTTTTTTGTTTGTTTTTTTTTTGCACTTTATACAGCGATAAGCTACTGTTTACTACTGTTTATATTTGCACTAATGTTTACTAAGTAAACTTTACTTGCTGTTTAGTGCAAATTATTTTTGCACTACTGTGTTTTAGCTTGATTTAACTTTACACTACTTTTACCTGTTTTTATATTTTATACTGTTTAAAAAAGAACTTTTGTAGTTTTGCACTACCTGTTTTGTATTATACATTGCACTTTACCTGACTATTTATATAGTAAAGCACTGGTGTTTTGTGTGCATTTTGTATTATTTATTTTTATTATTGTTGTTTTATGTTTCAACAGTTTTATACTTTAAAAAATAAATATATATGTTTGAGTCATGTCATGCACTTTTGTTTGTTTAAAAACTGTAAAACATAAAAAAAAATTAAGAGTATTGATTATTTGCGTCACGTCATTCCATCTCATTTGCGTCACGTGACTCACGTCAGCTAATAGCATTTCAGCTCGGGCTTAGAAGGGGCATGTAATTGGTTGGATCTACTCTGCTGAATGAATATCATATTGCTCTGTTTTGAGTCTGAACGAGAGAGAGATCTCCCGTTAGTGAACGAATTGAACGAACTGGTTGCTATACCCAGTTCGTGTACCAGGTCGGCCATTCTGTCAATCTAGTTCATCAATCAGCAGAAAGTGAATGCGAAGCGCAGGTATCCGTACTGTGCACGCGCAATTCATATCTTACATACAGAACATAACTCCTCGTTTAACTCGTTCTGACCAAACAAATAAAATGTTAACTAGCCTGCCTAGTATGCAAACAAATTAAAAAACACTTGTGATTTGGTCATCCGAAAAGAGTGTAATTTAAAAGATAAAAAGAGTGTAAAGACTTTGATCACTTATTTTGACTTATTTTATCCATTTAATGAGTAGGGCACCATTTTTAATAAAGTCAAATCAGTTTTTATTTTGTAACAAGTAAATACGTTAGTTGAACAACACATTTTGCCGCACCTGCTGCTGACGTATTTGTGTAATATGGAAAAAAAAAACTGAACGAATCAGTGAACGAATCTGAACGAATCATTTTGGTGAACGAACTAAAAATGAATGAGTCTCTGGAAAGAATCAAAATTTCCACCACTATTTTCTAGAAATGGGCACACTTATCTTGAAATGTGTACCCATTGTATATCTTAAAATGAGATGATGTAGCCTATGGTAATAACTAGCCTACTGTGGGTGAAAGCCAGCCAGATGATGATCTTCAGACTTTAAGGACCAAAACAAAATTGAATTCTTACCCACTGACTTCTTTCGGAAAAATCCCCAAAGCCTCATTCGCTTAATTGTTGTTGTCTTTCCTGCTAACTGCTGTTAACTGCTAAGTAAGGTTAGTTGATGTCAACGACTGTGCTAGCTCCTCCCCTACCTGCTGCATATTCAACAGTGTTGTGTATGGAACTTTTCTTTAAGCTTTTTATTTAGCTTGCAAATACAACGCTGAGACACGAGTCATCGTTTTTACATCTTTTCGTTTACTGAGCATGTGCAAATCCTTTAGACTACAACACAGCACAGAGGATCATGGGAAATGTAGTTTACAGTATAAAGACATGAAATGAAATACACAACATCTCCTCCCCTCTTACAATCAATGTAATATAATGAATATTGATGTTTCGGATGCATACATTAACTTACATATTTCCTTTACTAACATGCATATAACTTGCATTTCAATTAAGTAGTTGAACTTTTAACTAACAATGTCCATCAATTTCTTTCTTTTTTTTTTTTCTTCCTAATCTGGAATTGAGGGTGGACTACTTTATTCTGCCGCTTAACAAAGGGTAAACTCCTAATCTAATCATAAATCCAGACGATTAGGTGGTTGTCGTTTCCTTAAAGGATAACGGCGTTCATCTGGGGTTATGCTTTCTGATTTTTTATCAGGTGAGATAAAAAACAAGGCCCACCTCTGCATCCTGCTAGCAGCAAGTGATGGTATGCCAGTGTATGGACCAAAAATGGAAGTGAGTGGGCGGTGATCAGTTATTAGAGTAAACTTCCTCCCAAAAATATACTGATGAAATTTCTGCACACCAAAAACAATGCTCAGTGCTTCTCTCTCTATCTGAGCATAATTTGTTTCTGCCTTACTCAGTGATCTGGAGGCAAATGCAATTGGTCTCTCTTGTCCATCTGGCATGATGTGGGATAGCACGGCTCCCACACCATATGGTGAAGCATCACAAGCCAGTTGTAACGGTAAAGAGGGATCGAAGTGTGTCAATGCCTTGGACTTCAACAACCTCTCTTTTGCTTTTTGAAAGGTCTCCTGACATTCAGGTGTCCACTTCCAATTTTTCTCTTGACACAATAACCTGTGCAGTGGTTTCAACAGTGATGCCACTGGAATGAAATGGCCATAATAGTTTAGCAACCCCAAAAATGATTGCAGCTGACTGACATCCTGAAGTGCTGGGGCCTCTACGATGGCTTTAACCTTGGATGGGGATTTATGCAAACCAGACGCATCAATCACATGGCCAAGATATTCGACCGATGATTTGAAAAATTCACATTTTTCCTTGTGCACTCTCAGTCCATAGTCTTTCAACTTCTGTAGAGTTGCATCCAAGTTCTGCAAATGCGACTCATAATTTTCTCCAGTTACAAGGATATCATCCAAGTAACACAGCACTCCTGGAAGTCCAGTAAAAATTTGGTCCATTGCCCGTTGGAAAAGTGCTGGAGCTGATGTGATTCCAAAAGGAAGACTTTGATACCTATAAAGCCCCTTGTGTGTGACAATGGTAAGCAACTCTCTTGATTCTTTTTGAACATGCATTTGGAGGTAGGCTTGATTTAAGTCAATCTTGCTGAATTTGTGGCCTCTTGCCAGCCCTGCAAACAGGTCCTCGATATGAGGCAGTGGATATTGATCTGCTGTCAGCACTGGATTTAGAGTGACTTTAAAATCACCACAGATCCTGACACTACCATCTTTTTTTATTACAGGTACAATGGGCATTCCCCATTCACTCACACTTACTGGTTCCAAGACACCATCCTTCATTAGTGCCTCTAAACCTGCCTCAACCTTTGGTTTCAATGCGTATGGCAGCGGACGTGCTTTCAAAAACTTTGGTGTACTTCCTGGTCTTATGTACAATTTCACAGTGATTTCCTTCATGCTACCTAATTCCAGCTTAAAAACCTCAGCATGTCTCTGTAAGACAGCATCTACATCCATTTTGTTTTGTACCCTCATGTGTATGGACATCCAGTCTAGTTTAATCTGATTAAGCCATGAACGGCCCAACAAAGAAGGGTACTCACCCTTAACTACGTAGAGTGGCAGCTTTTTTCTCTGTCCGTTTATGCTCACTGTGACTTCAGTAACCCCCTTTATGGCTACAGTTTCTCCTGTGTATGTTTTCAATCTTATGTCTGCAGGTTTGAGTGGTAAATGCTTAAGTTTTTGTTTGTACACTGTGTCAGACACAAGAGACACTGCTGCACCAGTGTCAATTTCCATGTTCACCGGCTGTCCCTCCAACAATGCAGTGAAGCTATACGCTTTGGAACCTCCAATGATAGTCAACACGTGCAACGATAACTCATCTTCAGAAGTCCACTTCTCCTTGTTCCATGGCATGGATGTATTTCTTTCTCTGTCCCTTCTTTTTATTCCTGCATGCCCACTCAATGTGTCCTTTTTTCCCACAACAGCGGCAATCCATGTCTTTACACCAGCATGCAGAGGAAGAATGGCCAACCCTACCACAACAGAAACATGGCCCTTGGTTGTTTGCTGGTTTCTCAGTTTGCATTTTGTGTACTTTACTGTTTGCACTCAACTGTTGGGCCTCCTTTTCAGCCAGCTCCATGGAAACGCCCAGTTCTATCGCTCTTTGTAAAGTTAAATTACTTTCTGTTAGTAGGCGTTTCTGTATGGCTTCACACTGAAGACCACACACCAATCTATCCCTCAACGTGTCATTCAAAGCATCATTAAACTCACAATGTTCAGCCAGTTTCTTCAGCACTGCCACAAACATTGTCACTGTTTCACATTCTTGTTGATTGCACCGATGAAATCGGAACCGTTCAGCAATAACTAAGGATTTTGGTGAAAAATGTGCTTTGAGGGTATTCACTATTTCCTGAAATGTTTCCCTACCAGGTTTCTCTGGCTGAAGGAGGTTTCGCAGCAGATTGTAGGTTTTTGGACCCATTACACTTAGAAACAGAGTAGTCCATAAGCTACCGACAGCAAAGAAACTTATTCTATAGGCTAGATTATTTTTAAGACCTATGTCTATTTTTACAGGCTGTATGCAGTATGTGCAAAGCCAAAGCACAATGAAATAAGGCAACTTATGATTTGGGGGTTTACATAGGCTATTGTCCGGTTTCATATTTGTCAGTCAACTTTTCTAAATACATTCGGGGCTACACTTTGGGGCTGAAGCCCCGGCAAAATTGGCTGACGCTGCGTCTGGGATGGACCACACCGAACCTCACCGAAATTACCGGCCTGGTTGAACTGCGTTTCACATCCCTGAACTCTGCCTGCATCACCTCGGTCTATTGATGGATTACGATCTTGAAATGAAATGCATAGACTAACAATTGCCAACAAAGCCTTCATCGGCCATTTAGCAAGCACAATTGCATCTATGTGAACTTCTGTAGTTAATCCAGGATGGACTTCAAAGGCATTGGTCATTAATCTTACAGTTCAAACAAAACTGATCTTTAAACACTGACCCTTAACACTTAACTTAGTTTAATAATTTTAAACCATGACTTTAACTATACATAATTAATATTTACATTATATTCATGATGTTAGCTAGAGGGAAACTGGCCCCCACAGTGAGTCTGGTTACTCCCCAAGGTTATTTTTTTCCATTAATCAACATCTTATTGTCACGATTCCCTGTTGTCTGCCCTGTGTTTCTCCCTTGCCATCTGTCCCGGACTACACTTCCCATAATTCCCTGCCCTCATCACTACCAGCTGTCCCTCATTGTTCCTCACC
The DNA here is from genome assembly GCF_025860055.1 of Xyrauchen texanus. Lineage (NCBI taxonomy): Eukaryota > Metazoa > Chordata > Actinopteri > Cypriniformes > Catostomidae > Xyrauchen > Xyrauchen texanus. The sequence goes on along the minus strand of NC_068280.1, from coordinate 25,654,253 downwards.
TGTGTTTAATGTTCTCATTTAGTCTTTGTGTATTTAATGCCCTGATTTCTGTTCAGCATTGTCAGTTGTTAAATGTAATGTATGTTCTTGATTGTGTTCCTGCCCGTGCACTTCGTGGATGTTTTCTCTTGTTTATATTTTGGTTTTCCCATTGTGGATGTTTTATTTGTTCCCTGTGTCTTTTTGTTATTCACTGAGTCACCTGGTTTATTTTATGTTTTCATTAAAAGCTGCATCTAGATCCCACTCCTCATCTGCCTCGTTACACTTATGGAGTTTTGTGTTCCTTGCCACAGTCGCCTTCAGCTTGCTCACTGGGGTTATTCATACAATTATTATTTAATTACTTATTTTTAAACACGATTAACAATCGTATTTTATCTAATTACACAATGATGATTCATCAACATTATAGACATTACAGTTGTATTGTCTATTAATGCCTGATCTTCTGTAAAGCTGCTTTGAAACAATGTGTGTTGTGAAAGGCGCTATACAAATAAAACTGACTTGACTTGACCAGGAGACCTGCTGTTCCGGAGCTGGTGAACAGACCACTCCATCCACCTGTGGATGGCCGGTAGGAGAATCTTTTGTTCCCTTTTAATTTAATTTCGCCGCACAATCAAGTAGCTGCGGTACCCAAAAGTTTAACAAAATAGTGGTTTCCTTATTCCCTGGGTCACAGATCTGGTGTGCATGGCAGTCACTATGACCACCATCCACCATTCCATTTTGGCAGGTCCAGAGCTCCAGTGGCGCCCTGCCCCCTGCACGCCTGTGACGAACTGTGGGGATGATGTACCTCCTCCCCCTCCTCGACCGATCCTCTGGTGGGTATCAGGAGCAAGGTAAGTGCTTCGATGTCCCTCGACTCAGCACGGCCACAGGGCTCAAGCCCCTTCAATGTGGCACCTCTGGCTCCGATGAGTCCACCCAATGGTACGTCTGACAAGATTTTCCCCTTGGTCCCCCTTGGTCCCCCTCGCCGGGAGATTGGACGCCTGGCTTGCGCTCTTCAACCCGTCGCGATGGCTGGCCCGGAGCAGCCGACTCGGCTACACAATTCCTGCTCCCTCGTGTCTTCACGAAGGCTGCAGAGGCAGCTCTTGCCCCGTGAAGCGAAGTGGGCATTCGCATCCTCAACTATCTCAATGACTGACTAATCCTAACTCACTCTCGGGATGTGTTGTGTGCACACAAGTAACTGGTGCTGTGTCCGGCGCGCGCTTTACGCATCAATTTGGATTGCACGCAGCGCTTTAGAGCTCTTTGTCTGCTTTGGTGGACAGTGGGTAGGAGTGGCTGTCTCCAAGCAGAGGATCGCCCACTGGGTCATTAGCACCATAGCTATGGCATACCACGGCCAGCACATGCCGCCTCCCACAGGGCTACGAGCCCATTCTACCAGGAGTGTGGCGGCCTCCTGGGCCTTGACCAGTGGTGCCTCTATAACAGACATTTGCAGAGCAGCGGACTGGGCAACACCCAATACCTTTGCGAGATTCTACAATCTCTGGGTTGAGTTGGTTTCGTCCCGCGTCTTAGCAGGAATGAACAGGTAAGTCCGGGACAGTTGGCCCGGTTTATCGCTTACGCATAGTGCCTTTCACCTCCTCTGAGCTGAAGACATGTGCTGTTGACTCCCAGTAGTGTTCACAAGATGTGTTCCCTGGATGACTTCCTCCTAGCCCTGTGGCAGACGAGTTTGCGGAGAAACTCATGTTGTGGTTTCTGCCCAATTTGTGAAAAATCACTCAAAGTCTTTGGGATTTTGATTTCAGAAGAATAGACTTTATTATCATACAATAAAGTCAAGTTGTCTGCAGAACAACTGAAGCATCTCTGGGGTTTTGTGCACTTAAATTACATGTCCTCTAACAAAGTGGGGCTATTCCAAACGTGTCACAACACAACATGTGTCTTCCCCGCCATGTCGCTGAGTCGAGCCACTGTTGTGGCCGGACCATTTCCGGCTCCTCAGAAAAATCCTGAATGAACTCCCGTATTCGCCCTGCTTAAATGCCCGGGGGCGGGATATGCAAATACCATCTGCCAAATTCTCATTGGCCTTTTTTCATAGAACAGAGGTATATATTGGCGCTCAAGAGAGACCCATAGTGTCGCTTCTCCGACACAACGTCTCGTTCCCTCCATCGGGGAACAGAGGTTACATACGTAACCTAGACGTTATATGCTCAGATTTTTTGGTTCAGACAGAGGACATTGATGAGACCCAACCATCAATGAAGACTGGGCAGCGGTGGTGGAACCCTCACAGGAAAGAAAAGGCTTTCGGTGTCGCTAGGTGGTTGTCCACTCTGATTTCCAAATCCACCAAATCGTCAAGACGAGAATATCTCATCCTTGACCCGGTCAGAGAGCCCATGCAGGAACCAGTCCCACAGCACTTGGTCATTCCAATCACACGATGCAGCAAGGGTAGTAAAAAAACATTTGATCACCTTGACGGAGATCTGAAAGCACCATCACAACCTCTTTCCTGATGGCAGCTCAATCAAACACCTTGCAGAGTTTACTAGTTATCCCACAGAGAGATTTTTGTTATCCCACAGAGTGGTGCCCCACTCAAGATCTCTGCCATTTAGAAGGGTGATCACATAAGCTACTTTAGCTTCTACAGATGGGAATGATAATGGTTGCAAAGTGAATACAAGAGAACACTGAGGCAAAAAGGATTGACATGTCTTAGGCTCACCGGAGTATGAAGCTGGTAGGTTTAACTGGGGCTCGGAGGATCTGGATGCAGTGTTAGCTGCTGTGGGAGGAGCTGCTGCTTAGATGGTATAGTCGGCATGGAGGGAGAGCTGAAGTTGTTCTACCAGCGATTTGAGTTTGGCTTGCCACCCAGTCATTTCCTTATTGGCTTGATTGGAGGCTGCAAGCTGATCGTGATGATGACCAATGAACATCCTCTGCTGCGAGATAGGCCTGTGTAATGGCGATTCCTCTGCTGGATCCATGGCTGGCCAGATTGTTCTCTCACAATGTATTTAAGGAAGGACCCAAATAATGGATAAGTCTTTATACATTGCAATAATGGGCAGAGAAACCCGGCACAGGTTGCAGAGCGCTGGAGTGATGTGAACGACCGATGAATGATGGCGAAGAACCAGCGTGGGACACCTGGGCAGTGAATGGCAGCAATGAGATGACTGGAGTCAATGGCGTATGAAATCCACAAACAAACAACAGTCCGAGAATAGGCAGTCCAGGTAAGTAATCCACAGAATGTATATCCAGAGAGCAAAATCCGATAGGGAGCAAACTGGAAGATGAAATCAAAAACAGCACAAAACAAATAAAAGGCAAGACTGAAACGACTGAGTGTACAAAAACATCTGCCAACTAACATGACACAAAAGGGAGAATATATAGGCAGGGAATATAAGGAACAGGAGTGGGTCTCCAAGGAAACGTTAATTACACCAGCCACATGACAGAGGAAAACACACAGACTTAGAGATATAGCCGGTAACCCGACCAAGACCATGACAATCGTACTCGTTCTCAAAAAATGGTTTCGAGAATCCCTACTTTTATTAGTTGAACTCCCACTAATAAATTGCCCAAATTTATTAGTGGGACAATTACATGAGCATAAAAAGCTTAAGGTGAGTTCTGAAAACTGCCATTTATCCTTATCAGTACTTGTACTCATAGTTGATTACTTTGGGGCGTACATTACATTCCTAAGAATCAATGTAAAATCTGAAGCCTTCTTGTACACACTGGAATGAAATCCAATGTGTCTCTGTTTAATCTATTTTTAACATTGCTGTTCTAAATTTTAAATTTTGTTATATTTCTGGATCTCTAAATCTCTAAATGCGCTACATACTGAGGTTGTAATTGAAGGTTTGTGAACACGCAAATAAAACTTTTTTTGTCATCTATGCCATTTCGTGTATCCGCAGTGTCAATCATTTCACTTTATTTTAAAATGTGATGGAGTTCATATCAAAAGATCTTTCAAGAAAGAAACTTTCAAGTCTGCATGTCATCCATCATAGTTTTAATTAGAACTTTTTAACTGTTATAGCTCAAACCAAATAAAAGTGGTTGAACACTGTTAAGTTTGTGTCTATATATCAGTATTGTTTTGCTTATTTTCAAAGCACAATAGACTCAGTTAACAAGTAGAAAACCTATGTTGAAGAGACAGGGAGCAGAAACGGGCAAAGGGCCAGCAAGACTCAAAGCAATCGTGTGTGTACTTCTCTTCTTATTTGCATTGGGTATTCAGGCAGACATACATGTGATTAACGGGCTTGACTACTTTGTGGAAAAAGTACAATGGACAAAAGGGGGCACAAGGCAAAACTGTCTTCTCTCTCTGTCCTCATCTGCCCAGAAAGGTCTGCCAGGAATCTTGTTCTCTGATCAGTTAATCTGCTGCTATTGCCGGTTGATTACCATTATATTCTATTCATAAACCAGCTGCTAAATGGAAGCACTTCACTAGTTCACAATTCATTTACATCAAATTTGAATATGGCCATGGAACAAACCATAGTGAAAAATATAAGAAAAATATGGCTAATCAAGAAAAGCTGTGTTATAGCATATCAAACATCCAAGCAAAACCTCAAAGTCTCACGGAACTTTGCAGCCAACACACAGCTGTACAAAACCACTCTTTCACCTTAGCCTCACATTTATATAAAACTTAGCAGGGAGGAAATAAAATAAGAAAGAACAGTAGACTGTTCAACTGCCAAGGAATGCTCAGCAAAACAGGAAGTGCAATCAGTTCACTCCATGCACACTTCCTGCTTTGAAGGCAACAATAAAAGCCAAGTGCACTGAAGGGCATCATTTTGAGGGTGACTTCTTAGTACTACCACTGAGCTTAAGGAATCTTTGTAACAGGAAAGTTCCATCCCTGCAGATCAGAACAGTTCATACTATTGAAGAGTGGGCAAGTTCCACCTTGTTTTATGAGTCAAGATGCTCAAGGAGAAGTAAGGAATGGAAGTACTTTAAAAAGGGCAAACAGGTTTAGCTATAATGAAACTACAGTGCATCCAGAAAGTATTCACAGTGCTTCACTTTTTCCACATTTTGTTATGTTACAGCCTTATTCCAAAATGGATTAAATTCATTATTTTCCTCAAAATTCTATTTTTAGTTTGAAATCTTTGCAAATTTACTAAAGATAAAAAATGAAAAAAATCACATGTACGTAAGTATTCACAGCCTTTGCTCAATACATTTTTGAAGCCCCTTTGGCACCAATTACAGCCTCAAGTCTTTTTGTGTATGATGCTACAAGCGTGGCACACCTACTTTTGGGCAGTTTCTCCCATTCTTCCCATCTGATTTGCTGGGGAGCGTTGGTGCACAGCCATTTTCAGATCTCTTCATAGATGTTCAATTGGGTTCAAGTCTGGGCTCTGGCTGGGCCACTCAAGGACATTCACACAGTTGTCCCATAGCCACTCCTTTGTTATCTTGGCTAAGTTCTTAGGGTCGTTGTCCTGTTGGAAGATGAACCTTCGCCCCAGTCTGAGGTCAAGAGCGCTCTGGAGCAAGTTTTCAACAAGGATATCTCTGTACATTTCTGCATTCATCTTTCCCACGATCCTGACTAGTCTCTCAGTTCTTGCCGCTGAAAAACAATCTATTTTGAGTATCATGGCAAAGGCTGTGAATACTTACGTACATGTGCTTTTTTTCATTTTTTATTTTTAATACATTTGCAATAATTTCAACAAACTTCTTTCAAGTTGTCATTATGGGGTATTGTTTGTAGAATCATGAGGACAATAATGAATTTAATCCACTTTGGAATAAGGCTGTGGAAAAATGTGGAAAAAGTGAAGCGCTGTGAATACTTTCCGGATGCACTGTAGCTATTATCGACATAGCTAACACAACAGTGTGCCTATTTGTGCAACAGAAATCTGTGATGAGAAATAGCTCTAAACTAAGTTTGTAATTTCAATAATTTTTTACTTGAATGTTATTTGTTTGAGATTGTTTAATCAACATTATAGTTAGGTTTTTTGCATGGACATAAAATTACATACATATCTACACCGATAAGCAACGACAATAAAACCACCTGCCTAATATTGTGTAGGTCCCCCTCGTGCTGCCAAAACAGCAACAACCCACATCTCAGAATAGCATTCTTCTCTCTATTCTTCTCACCACAATCGTATAGATCGGTTACAAGAGTTACCATAGACTTTGTCAGTTCGTACTAGTCTAGCCATTTTCTGTTGACCTTTCTCATCAACAAGGCATTTACATCCACAGAACTGCCGCTCTCTGTATGTTTTTTTGTGTTTGGCACCATTTTGAGAAAATTCAAAATTCAATTGTGTGTGAAAATCCCAGGAGATCAGCAGTTACAGAAATACTCAAACCAGCCCGTCTGACACCAGCCATGTTCCAAATCACTGAGATCAAAATTTTCCCCATTCTGATGGTTGATGTGAACATTAACTAAAGGCTGCATCTGCATGATTTTATGCACTACACTGCTGCCATTTGATTGGCTGATTAGATCATCTCATAGATGATTGTTGGTGCCAGACTCAAAGCTGCTCTAGGGACAGAGCGATATGCATCTGTAACGTAGTTCAATGGAAAGGAGGAGGCAAGATCCGGCATGATGATGTAAATAATTTTTTTATGAGAATCTTAAAAGACAAACAAACACATGATGGACATGTCCGTAAACAATCTCTCTCTCCCACACAATCCTCCGCAGTCGGCCTTTATCCCTCTCAGAGGCTTGATTAGCCTGATAAGGGACCGGGTGTATAGAATAACGAAGCCCCGTCTGCCGGCAGGTCATCCCCGTCCACCAAGGGGAGGGAAACAGAAATAATAAAAATGGGGGGGTACTTCCTGATACAAAGTAGTACCCCCCAAAAAAACACTGTCAATTTTAAACAAGAGGGAAAAGGCAATGGAGAGAGAGATGAAAAATAAAACACTTACTCGCCAGTTCTCCGATACGCCGTAGCTTGTTCCTCGGCCACTCCTCCACCCTCTAATGGACGACAGCCGCACCTCTCCGGGCGGATCGGAGGCAGTCCTCCAGCCCCTGGCGGACGGAACACCCCGCCACGTTCTTTGGGAACAGAAGGGGTCTCCCCCGCCCCTGGCAGCAGTTCTCCCGCTCCAGGCGGTCGGCAGCGAGCCCCTCCCCGCTCCAGCTTCAGCGGCTGGTAGGGGACTCCTCCGCCCCTGGCAGTGGCCCTGACCACTCCAGGCGGTCGGTTAGGAGCCCCTTTTCCCCTCGCGGTCAGCGGCCATCCTCCACTTCCAGGTGGCCGGGCTCCTCGTCCCCCGGCAGCCACGGCTGCTCCCTTGGGGTGGACGGTAGTGGCAAGAACTCTACTACGGCGTATCCCTCCTCCTTCCAGGGTTTCGGCACCAGTGTAACGTAGTTCAATGGAAAGAAGGAGGTGAGAACCGGCTTGACGATGTAAATAATATTTTAATGAGAAACTTAAAAGACAAACACACACACATGACGGACAATCCTCCGCAGTCGGCCTTTATCCCTCTCGGAGGCTTGATTAGCCTGATAAGGGACCAGGTGTGTAGAATAATGACCCGGCCCCGCCCTCCGCCCTGTCACAGCATCCTTTAATATTGCTGGCAGAGGACCACATGGCGGTGTATTCGGGAGCCAGTGAACCCCAATATCCTTCTCTCTCTCTCTCTCCTGTATATATCTCCTATATTCATCTTCTCCGGAAACAGGGGGGGTGGCTCCTCGGCTTCAGGGACTGCACTGTCCACCGGATTCCCCTATCCCTTTCCACACTCACTCCCAGGATGGTGATCCTGCTGCCATGGGAATTAATTGGCCGGTCTACTGGAGCTGCAGGGAGCCGGGGTATTTCTGGGACCAATGTCTGGTAAATGGAGGTGGGGACCCTCCTGCCTCAGGCCACCCCAATCGAGCTTGGACATACCACAAACCAATGAGTATTAAGGGGGATACATACCAGGCCTTGGTGGATTCGGGTTGAGGCCAAACCTCCATCCATCAATGCCTGGTTCAATATGAGGCTTTTGGTGCTACTCACAAGGTGTAGGTAAGGTTTGTGCATGGTGATATCCATGATTATCCTGTAGTGACAGTGACAATTCAATTCAGGGAACAAAAGCATAGTGTCGAGGCTGTGTTTAGTCACCGACTCATTCATTAATTTTCGGCATGAAATGGCCAATTTTAAGGGAAATTTGTGTGGATGGGTCCTGTAACAAAGCATCTCTGAGTGGATTTTTGATGCGCTGGCTGGGGAGGCAGAACTGGGGCTGTCTACATCTGCTCTGTGCCAGGATGACGTAATGGAGGGGGAAGTTTTGGCTTCCTCAGCTCTTAGAGGATTCCCCAACGGGGATTCTGGAGCAGATGTGAGACAAGAACCTTAGGCATGCCTTTGACCAAGTGAAAGTGATTGATGGTCGACGTCTTCAGCCAGACATCGCACTCGCATATCCGTTTTTTATTTTTATTTTAAATGATTGGTTGTATCGAGTGACGCAGGACGCTCAGCAAAATAGGATACAACCAATTGTTGATACCAAAGAGCCGTCGGGAAATGTTATTCCAGGCCTCTTCGAGAGAATTGGCATGGACCTTGTCGGGCCATTAAAGCAGATGTCACGTGGATATGTGTTTGTTCTGGTGGATATGCAACACGATATCCAGAAGCAGTGCCTCCACGCAACATTTCAGCATGTAGTGGAGGCACTCTTCAGAATCATCTCCCAAGTGGGAATTCCAAAGGAAATCCTCACTGATCAAGGCACTACTTGATGTACACTACGTGAACTGTACGGATTATTGGGTATTAAATCAATTTGGACAAGTGTGTATGACCCACAAATGGATGGCTTGGCCGAACAATTTAATCAAACCCTGAAAATCATGATTTGTACGTTTTTGCACAAAGATGCTCGGAATTGTGATAAGTGGCCCAGTTATTCACAGTTTGAGAGGTCCTGCAAGTGTCCACGGGATTCTCCCTATTTGAATTATTGTATGGGCGTAAGCCTCGTGGTGTCTTAAACATCGTGAGGGAGAATTGGGAGGAGGGACTTTCAAACAGCGAAAATTCAATACGTACTTGACCTGAGAGCAAAACTAAGCACATTTGGCAACTATTACAGGAGAATTTGCTAAAGGCTCAAGAATGTCAGTCCTGGCTGTATAACAGGGGAGCTTGGCTATGGGAATTTACACAGGGAGATAAATTCCTTGTATTACTACCCACATCAAGCTCTAAATTACTCGTAAAGTGGCAAGGGCCCTTTGAGATCAAACGGTGAGTCATAAAACTTCATATTAAAACAATCCCAGGGGTAGTGGTATGCAGTCATCCCTACCGATTACCCGAGCACAAAAAAAAGTGGTTCGGGAAGAATTACAGGCCATGTTCGATATGGGGGGGTAATAGAAGAATCCCAAAATGACTGGGCCAGCCTGGTGGTGCTGGTTCCGAAGAGTGCTGGCTCGGTCCTGTTCTGTGTGGATTATAGAAAGGTCAATGCAGTGTCTAAATCTGACACGTATACAATGCCTCGTATTGACGAACTACTCAATCGGTTGCGGCCTGCCCAAGACAAAAAAAACAAAAAGGAGGTGAGACAGTTCCGGGGGCTGGCTGGCTATTGTAGATGGTTTGTGCCTAATTATTCAGACGTCACCAGCCCACTGACTGATCTCACTGAAAAGAGAGCCCCAGATCTGGTCAAGTGGTTGGAGCATGCCAACAGGCTTTTATGCAGGTGAAAGCTGCGCTTTGTGGTGGGCTGTTGTTAAATGCTCTTGATTTTGCTCTCCCTTTTGCTGTACAGCCTGATGCATCGGACAGGGGGTTGGGAGCTGTGTTGTCTCAGATGGTCAAGGGGGATGAGTGCCTTGTGCACTCATCAGCCGTAAGCTTTCTGCGAGAGAGGCGAGGTACAGCACTGTTGAGAAGGATTGTCTGGCCATCAAGTGGGTGGTGTTCACCCTTTTTTTCTACCTCCTGGGATGGGCTTTCACCCTCTGTTTTGACCACGCCATGCTTCAGTGGCTCATCACAGGATACCAACATGTGGATCACCCGTTGGTATCTTTTGAGGTGGTCCACAGGCCAGGGGTGGAAATGGATGTTGCAGACTTCCTCTCCAGAATTGGGGTGGGGGGGTACTGGGCAGGCCGGATGGCTCCCTGGAATGAGTCGGGCGGTGGGATTATGTGGTGTTGGGGGCGTGTTTAAGTTCTGTTAATATTTTTTTTTTGTTGGATTTCACCATCTCCCACTTCATACTGCACGTACCCTTCCCCAATGCCCCATTTAAGCCATCAGGATTCCTTATCGTTACCCTGGAGGGGGGAACAAGGTGCTGGCCGTCAACCTGGGAACGGGCCAAGCCTGGCCGGGCCTCTTTTCTCTCTATGTTTCTTGCATAGAGCAACTAAGGCCGGGGCCCTTACACGCATTGAGGGAAGGGGGTCTTAGCCCTTATTCAGGGCGGAGAAGACCCTGCGGAGGCCACGCCTACCCAGGAGGGGAGGCAAGTTTAAGTGGCAAAACCATCAGAGGCCTGACTTAGGGCCTATGTGGAAAAGTTGGTGCGGTGGTGGATCCAGCCTCATAGAGGGGGGAACATACAGCACGGCATCCGAGGCAGCCGTGACTGCCTAAGGGAAACACGGGAGTCTGCTCGCCAGAGGGGACAGAACCGTGGTGTTACACACAGGGGGAGTCCGAAGGAGGCCTTACCTGTGGAGCACCTATACCAGTACAGGGTAGCTTACGGTACCCGCAGTGGCTTGGGTCGGCGAGTTCCTCCGCTGAACTGCGACCCACGAGGGCTAGGGAGGAATCAACCAGTGTCCCAAACCTGGGATCTCCTGGGAATGAAGGCGCACTGTTTCCCCTGGTTAGGGGGAAAGGCGCTAGGTGCAAGCGATTCACCCGGTCAGATCGTGGGCGTGCTACCGAGTTCTACGGGCTCGGTACATGAGAAAACACGGGACGATACTGACTCAACTCGGAGATTGTAGAATCTCGCAAAAGTGTTAGGTGTTGCCCAGCCCACTGCTCTACAAATGTCTGCTAGGGCAGTGCCCCTAGCCAGTGCCCATGAGGACGCAACACTCCTGGTGGAGTGGGCTCGGACCCACAAGGGGGGGGCACTGCCTGGGTGTGATAAGCCAGGGAAATGGCGTCGACAACCCAGTGGTCGAGACTCTGCTTGGAGACAGCATTCCCTTTCTGCTGTCCCCCAAAAACAGACAAAGAGCTGCTCAGAGCATCTGGTGCTCTGTATGCGGTCCAGATAAATCCGTAAAGCACGTACTGGACACAGCAGTGAAAGGGCTGGATCTGCCTCCTCCGGGGCAGCGCTTGCAGGTTCACCACCTAATCCCTGAAGGGTGTGGTAGGAACCTTGGACACATAGCCCGGTCATGGTCTTAGGATCACGAAAGTGTCTGCCGGACCGAACTCCAGGCAAGCATCGCTAACAGAGAACGCATGCAGGTCCCCGAACCTCTTGATGGAAGTGAGCGCTATCAGCAGGGAGGTCTTGAGAGAGAGGGCCTTGAGTCCAACTGAGTCAAGCGGATCGAAGGGGGGTTTCTGGAGTCCCGTAAGGACGACCGAGAGATCCCAGGAGGGGAACAGGTTAGGCCGGGAGGGAGTTATCCTCCGGGCACCTTTTAGGAACCTGATGATTAAGTCGTGCTTACCAAGAGACTTTCCGTCTACCGTGTCGTGGTGGGCCACGATAGCGGCGACATACACCTTGAGGGTGGAGGGGGACAGCCTCCTCTCCAGCCTCTCCTGAAGAAACACGAGCACTGACCTAACTGCGCACTTCTGCAGGTCTTCGGCTCGGGAAGAACACCAGTCCTCGAACAGATGCCACTTTAGAGCGTAAAGATGCCTGGTAGAGGGGGTTCTGGCTTGATTGATTGTATCTATGACGGTCGATGGTAGGCCGGCTAGATCTTCTGCATCTCGTCCAAGGGCCAGACGTGGAGGTTCCAGAGGTCTGGGTGCGGGTGCCAGAGCGTGCCCCGTCCCTGAGAAAGAAGGTCCTTCCTCAGGGGAATTCGCCAGGGAGGGGCTGTCGTGAGGAGTGTGAGGTCCGAAAACCAAGTCCGGGTGGGCCAGTAAGGGGCTACCAGAATGACTTGCTCCTCGTCCTCCCTGACCTTGCATAGCACCTGTGCAAGAAGGCTCACTGGGGGAAATGCGTACTTGCGCAGTCCCGCAGGCCAGCTGTGTGCCAATGCGTCTGCCCCGAGGGGAGCCTCTGTCCGAGCATACCAGAGTGGGCAGTGGGAGGTTTCTTGGGAGGCAGACAGGTCTACCTGAGCCTTGCCGAACCGGTCCCAAATCAGCTGGACCGACTGGGGGTGGAGCCTCCACTCTCCGCCAGGCAAGCTTTGTCTTGACAGCGCATCCGCTATCACATTGAGGTTGCCGGGAATGTGAGTGGCGCGCATTGACTTGAGTCGCTGCTGACTCCAAAGGAGGAGACGACGGGCGAGCTGTGACATGTGGAGGGAGCGTTCTCCGCCTTGGCGGTTTATGTAGGCTATGACCGTGGTGTTGTCTGTCCTGACTAGAACGTGTTTGTTCCGAATTAACGGGAGAAACTTCTGCAGGGCCAGAAAAACAGCCAGCAGCTCTAGGCAGTTGATGTGCCAGCGCAGCGGGCCTCGGTTCCACCGGCCTGCGGCTGCGCGCCCGTTGCACACGGCACCCCAACCCAATTTGGAGGCGTCGGTTGTGACCAGAACGCGTCGGGACACCTGCTGCAAGGGTACTCCTGCCCTTAGAAAGCAGAGGTCTGTCCAGGGTTTGAAGGTTTAGCGGCTGGCAGAAGTAACTTTTACGTTGTGCGTGCCGCGGTGCCACGCTCGTCTCGGGACTCGAGTCCGGAGCCAGTGCTGAAGTAGTCTCATATGCATCAACCCCTGTTGGAAACGTTTTAGCGGGACCACGGCACCTGGCTTGAAGGAAGCGAGGCATTTCAGCACTGACTGAGCACGCTAGTTGGAGAGACGTGCTGTCATTGAGACTGAGTCTAACTCCAGACTGAGAAAAGAGATGCTCTGGACTGGGGAGAGCTTGCTCTTTTCCCAGTTGACCTGAAGACTGGCTAATCATAGCTCACTCTCGAGATGTTTTGTGTGCGCACAGGGACCTGGTGCTCTTGCACCTCAGTTGGCTAGGGCTTCGAGTCAACTGGGAAAAGAGCAAGCTCCTCCTGGTTCAGAGCATCTCTTTTCTCGGTCTGAGTTGGACTCACCAATGAGCGTGCCCAGTTGGTGCTGACCTGTTTGAAGGTGCTCAGACAGAATACAGCAGTTCCACTGAAACCTTTTCAGAGGCTCCTGGGGCATATGGCATCCTCAGCGCGGTAGCCACTCCGCTCAGGTTGATGCTTATGAGACCGCTTTAGCACTGGCTCCAGACTCCCGTGATGGGCATGGTTCTGCGGGACACATCACGTAGCCATGACACCGATCTGTCACCCCCTTTTCAGCCCTTGGAACAACCTTGCATTTCTACGGGCAGGTGTTCACCTAGAACAGGTCTCCAGGTGCATCGTGATTACGACCGACACCTCCAAGACGGGCTGGGGCACTGTATGCAATGAGCATGCAGAAGCTGGCTCCTGGACAGGCCCACGGCTACGTTGGCACATCAACTGCCTCGAGTTGTTGGCAGTACTGCTCGCCTTGCTGAGGTTCCGGCCGTTGATCCAGGGCAAGCATGTGCTGGCTCGAACGGACTACACAGCAACGGTAACATATATCAATCACCAATGTGGTTTACGCTCCCCTCGCATGTCACATCTCCTCTTCTGGAGTCAGCAGCACCTCAAGTCACTCACCTCCATCAAGAAGGAAGGGGACCTGCAAGCGTTCTCTGTCAGCGAAACGTGCCTGGATTTTGGTCTGGCCTACTCTCAAGTGATCCTGAGACCCCGACCTGGCTATTTGCTCAAGGTTCCGACGATCCCTTTATGGGATCAGGGAAGGAAAGGAAGTGTTGTCTCCAAGCAGAGGATCGCCCACTGGATCATTAACGCCATAGCTATCGCTTACCAAGCTCAGCACGTGCCACCCCCGGCAGGACTACGGGCCCATTCTACCAGGAGTGTGCCAGCTTCCTGGGTTCTAAGCAGTGGCACCTCTCTACCAGACATTGGCAGAGCAGCAGGCTGGGCTACATCCAACAACTTTGCAAGGTTCTATAATCTCCACGTTGAGCCAGTTTCATCCCGTGTCTTAGCAGGAACAAACAGGTAATCTGGGTCAGCCAGCTGGGTATATCGCTTGCGCATAGTGCCTTTCACCTCCACTGAGATGAAAACGTGCACTGTTGACTCCCAGTAGTCCCCCCCGCCCCACCTCTGTGTGAGGTATGGTCTCCGCAGTGTCTTCCCCTTGGAAGTGACATCCCCCGATGTAGACACTGATGTCCCAGTCAGTTAACGATTTAACTCTTTGTCTGGGTAGAAAAAGAAAATAGAGGGAAGAGGCACGGCAGGGCTAGCCTGTCCCTATCATTTGGGTAGTCGAGTCCCCAAAGGGCTGTTTGACACTCATACTAGCATCAGGGAAGGTTATGTGCCGGCCCGGTAGTCTGCCCGTCTTGCCCTACTGATCCACGTAACACAGTTCAGCTAGTTGTGCTGTTTTTGTAGGGGACCCCTAGTGTCACTACATCGACACAGCGTAGAGTGAGTGACAGTGTGACAGGGCGGAGGGCGGGGTCAGGTTGTGATTTTACACACCCAGCCCCTTTTCAGGCTAATCAAGCCTCTGAGAGGGAAAAAGGCTGACTGCGGACGGTGGTGCGACAGACAGAGAGCGTTTACGGGCAGCTGTTTGTCCTATGTGTGTGTTTGTGTCTTTTGGTTTTAGTTCTTTATTAAAAAATGTATTTATATTGTCAAGCCGGTTCTCGCCTCCTCCTTTACACTGAACTGCTTTACAGACAGATAGGGAATGTCCTGGTTACTTCCATAACCTCTATTCCCCGATGGAGGGAACAAGACGTTGTGTCCCTCCTGCCACAACGCTGAACTACCCGCTGAAATGGCTGGTACCTTATTCTCGGCTCCTCTGCACATAACCTGAATGAGCGGTATGCACGCCCCTCCTTTATACCCCTATGTTCGGGGGAGTGGCATGCAAATACCACTCGCCAATTCCCATTGGTCTTTTAAAAAGATTAGATGTATCTCGGGCTCCCAAGAGTGACCCCTAGTGTCACTACATTGACACAACGTCTCGTTCCCTCCATCACGCAACGGAGGTTACGGAAGTAGCCAGGCTTTTGCTGTCATCAGGGCTGTCGTTATGTGTGTGAGTGAGAAGATTTACTTTTTCCTTACACAAAACAACATCCGTACTTAAATACCTTACATGCACAGACATGTAAGACATATGCAATGTTTCTGCAATGCAATAACTGTGTGTCTCTATGTATGTCTGACTGTCTCTCTGTCTGCTCATATTTGTGTGAATGTTCCTTTTAGCGGGACTCCTATCCTGAGGTCACCAGAACCGGCTGGATCCAGCACCATTCCTGCTTCATGTTGGACTCCACTGCTACATGTCGCTGAATGATGATTACTAAATTCAGCCAGTGCCAGCCATATATCACTTCAGACTATGAAGATGGACTTCAGAGGATGAACTGATGCCAACTCCAACCTGCATCACCTCGGTCTATTGATGGACTACGATCTTGAAATGGAATGCATAGACTAAATATGGCCAACAAAAGCCTTCATTAGCCAATTAACAAGGACAATTGCATCTATGTGAACTTCTGCAATTAATCAAGATGGACTTCAAAGACTGTGGTCATTAAGCTTACAGTTCAAACACAATCGATGTTTAAACACTGACCCTTAACGCTTACTTAGTTTAATAATTTTAAACCATGATTTTAACTATACATAAGTAATATTTACATTACATTCATAATGTTAGCCAGAGGGGAATTGGCCCCCCACAGTGAGTCTAAGGTTATTTTTCTCCATTAATCTACATCTTATGGAGTTTTGTGTTCCTTGCCACAATCGCCTACAGCTTGCTCACTAGGGTTATTAATACAATTATTATTTAATTATTTTTAAACACGATTAAGAATTGTATTTTATCTAAATTACACAATGATGATTCATCGACTTAATAGACATTTTATCGTCTGTTAATGCAGATCTTCTGTAAAGCTGCTTTGAAATGATGTGTTGTGAAAGGCGCTATACAAATAAAATTGACTTGACTTGACTAGTGCATTTTCCGTATTTGTATAATGTAGTGCATTTATACTTTTTCACTTAACGTAGAACATTACCACATACATTTCTCATTGATTGTGATAATATATACAAACTTCATAATTTTAGTGTTTATTACGAAAAGAACTTGCATATTTTATTTTTAACTACACCACTGTCAATCATCAATTCTCCATTCAAACCCACCCCAATGTCAGATAGCCTCATATACCCTATTATACAGGGGTACATTTTGAGTGCAGCCCTCCTCTTTAGCTATGTCTGTTGGTGGTTACCTAATTATGAAGTAATGAGTGCAATAAGCTCACTTTGGAACAATGCACCTTCCTGTCCTAGTGCCAGACATTAAATGACAAACAGCACAAAGAGGTGGGAATAGCTATGAGATTAACAAGGTTTAAAGCTTTTATGCATGCCTTAAGGTAAACATTTTTTTTGTAAAATTGTTACAAACACATTGGCTAATGAATGTTTTGTTTTATTAAAAATTTGTATTGATTAATTTATTAATCAAAGAAAAGCAAAACATATACAAACAGAATCAATATTTAATATTTAACACCTCTCTCTCCACTGTCCCTCCCCGAGAGCCCTCCAAAAATGCCAGATATTTGCCCCATTTTCCCAGTCTTCTGGATGACCCCTATTCAAAAGCTGTCACCCTGCCCATCTCTGGACACCACTCCTGAAATGGGGGTGTTCCAGCCGACTTCTATCCCCTTAAATCTGGCTTGCGATCATATCTCTAGTTAGGACCCAGTTATTTATGTGCTTATTCTCTATATTGACGACTGCCCCATCGCCGTAAATACAAAGTCTGGGGCAAAATAAAATTTGAGTGCCCAACACCTCACACATAAAGCTCCTTGGATCTTAACACATCCCCAAAAGACATGGGTTGTGGCTCCATCTTCTGATTAACATGACCAGCAGGTGGGTGTGTCTTTAAGAACAAGCCTATACTATCTAGAGGGGGGTCCAATAAAATCTATGTAAAACTTGAATTGCATAAGGCGCACCCTTGTCTAGATGCAGACTTTCTGTTTTTTAGAATCCTAGCCCACACTCCCTCCTCCAATAACAAGTTTAAATCTTTCTCCCATACTCTCTTGATAGAAGTTAAAGCTACATCCCCCAGACTCTGAATTAGCAGGGAGTAACACACTGATGCTTCTTGACCTTTTACAAAAGCAGTAATCACCACTCCCATAGTATCTGTCACTTTAGGGGTGTGTAAACTACTCCCAAAAACAGTACAGGGCAGGTGGCACAACTGTAAATACTTACAAAACTGAGATCTGGGAATCCCAAAATGTTGCACCAAATTTTTAAAGGATCTCAACACTCCACTCTCATATAGGTCTCAGAGTGTAGTAACACTCCTCACGATCCACTCTGACCAGCAAAAAGGGGACTTAATAATATATAATTTGGGGTTCAGCCATATGCTCGAGGCAACATTTAAATAAATGTCAAAATTAAACACTCTGGACTCTTGTCCATACCGAGTGCAAATGCGAGATAACGGGGTGTAACTTAACTTCTCTGGTTAGTTTGATAGAAAGGCTTTGTAATGGCAAAATAGGGGCAAGAGCTTCCTGTTCTATACAAAACAAGGGAGGGGCTCTCTCAGGTGGAAGTGACCAATGAGCCAAATGTCTGAGACCCAATGCATAATAATAAAACAAAATCTTGTGTAGGCCTAACCCATCTTTGTCAATCGGCCTATGCAACTTAATGAAATGTAATCTGGGATGCTTACATTCCAAATGAAGGATTTTCTATGCTATCAAATTGCTTGAAATAATAGAGGGGTACAGGGAGAGACAGCAGTAGGTAGTTAAATTTTGGAATACAATTAATTTTAATATCATTAACCTTCCCAGTCATAGATAAAAGTAATGAAGCCCACCTGCCCACATCGCTCAAAATGAACTAAATCAGACAAATTTGCTGGGAATAATATGCCCAAATACTTAATGCCTTGTTTGGGCCACTGGAAGGCGCCCAGCTGAAAAGCTGTTACTGGGCAGTACACTGTCAGAGCCAAAGCTACGGATTTAGACCTGTTGACTCAGTATCCAGAGAACTTAGAAAATGAATTAATAATTCTGTGGAGGCAAGGCATAGATCTAGTGGGGCTGGAGACTAATAATAAATTAGCATCTGCGTAAAGCAAAAGCTTATGCACCATACCTGGAAAATCATCGTCCTTTCTTATCGCGGCTGCTAATGGTTCCAGGTCAAGACAGAACAATAATGGGGTAAGAGTGCAACCCTGCTGGGTGCTCTTATCCAGAGTAAAATAATCTGAAATTAATAAATTTTTTTGTACCCCTGCTATCGGGTGTCTATAAAGTAACTTAATCCATCCAAAAAAAGTATTCCTAAACCCGTATATTTCCAATATCTTCAAAAGATTAGGCCATTCTTCCATATCAAATGCCTTTCGGCATCAAGTGAGATGACAGCGACCGAAGACTGATCATGTGCCCCTGACCACATGATATTGATGAAATGCTTGTTATCAGAAGAGCTGTGGCCCTGAATAAACCCCACTTGATCTATATGTATAAGAGATGTCATAACTTTACTTAATCACTTAATCAGGGAAATTGGATGTTAACTCTTACACTCGCTTGGATCTTTGTCCTTTTTAAGTATCAAACTGATACAAGCTTGTGTCATGGTTGGCGGAAGCTTTCTATTCTTTAATGAATCTGTATAAACTTCTAGCAAAATTGGAGCCAGTTTTTTAGCATAATATCTAAAAATTCAGCAGCAAAGCAATCTGGCCCTGGAGCCTTGCCTGTAGGCAAGGCCTTAATTACCTCTCCAAGCTCTTCCAATGTTATCTCAGCGTGTTCTAATGGTTCCAGAAAGTTTCTAATATCTTCATCAGTAGACAAATATGTGGAACTATAAAAGATCAATATAGAATTCTTTAAAAGCATTATTAATATCAATGGCCGAGATAAAAGTTTCACCACCAGCAGATTTCACTGAGGTAATGGTAAAAAAAGACTCTTTCTGCTTTATATATCTAGCCAAAAGCTTCCCTGCTTTGTCCTTCGACTCAAAGTATGACTGTCTTGCCTTGAATAGCCATAACTCCACCTTCCATGAAAAAATTGTATTATAGCTGTTTTTCTATCGGGTCAATTCTCTGAGGCCATCAGACAACATTTGGTGCTTCAGCTCTTCCTTGGCACTTTTAATATTCCCTTCCAACTCCACGGACTTTGGACTTTTTGATGAATGAGGCATACTGTATGATCCAACACATATGAACTGCTCTAAGTACCTCCCAAGCCATGCCCACAGAAGATACTGAGGACCAGTTGGTCTCCATATACACATGATTTCAGTCTTTAACATTTGTTGGAATGCAGGATATTGCAAAAGGGATACATTAAAGTGCCAACTCTATGATTTATTTTTCTCCGTATGTGGAAACACCTCTAAACACACCAGGGCATGATCTGAGACTAAGATGTTTCCAACAGATAAACAGATACAATTAGGAACTTAGATATAAAAAAAATCTATTCTATAATAAATCTTATGGGCTAATGAAAAATAATTATAATACCTACCAGATGGGTTCCAAAGTCTCCAAATATCTTTAAGACCAAGATTTTTACACATCCTGGGAAATGTCAATGTTGCTCTAGGGTGCTTACACACTTTTGCTTCTTTATGATCAAGGACTGAATCCATCAAATGATTAAAGTTGCCACCCAATATTATATCATGAGGGGTGCCAGCAGTTTGCAACATCCCTTCAAGATCTATAAAAAAGCCCTGATCATCAGCATTAGGTGTATAAATATTAGCCAAAATCAACCTTTGCCCCTGAATTTCTGCTAAAACAATAATGACTCATCCTAATTTATCTTTAATTTGTTTGAGACATTTCAATAGTAGATGTTTACTTATCAGTGTAATGACTACCCTGCTCTTACTCGAGCCAGCGCTAAAGGAAACATGTCCACCCCATATCTTCCCAAATTTTTCAGCTTCCTGCGGGCACAGATGTGTTTCTTGAAGAAACAAAATATCCTTTTTTTACGTTTAAAAAAAAAAAAATCTTCCTTCTTTTTATGGGGTACCCCAACCCATTCAAATTCCACGTGGAGAGAGACAATCCACTCATATCAACATTTGAAATTTTGACATATAAGAAAAAATGTATTGTGTGTCAAAAATAAAATTATAAAGAACACATTCCAACATTAGTGCTACAATCATACCCTGAACTTCCCCCAGAACCAAACAAACAGAAAAAAGCTAAATGTGCTCATTAACCATGGCACAACAGTGCCAACCAGCATCCATCTCTCTAAACTCAAACAGTCCATGTACTACTACATAACAACTTTGCAGTCGGATTGCTCAAGTCCAGTGCTTCTGTACAAATTTTGTGAGACAGAATTACATAACAGAAAATAATCTATAAAACAAACTCCAGCCAATAGGCAGAATAAGCACAAAGAACATGAAGATTCATTCACAAAACTATCACAAAGGTGTGTTCCTCCACAAAACAAATTCCAGCCACTAACGGGACCGGCTGTTTCATGAGTGCAGGAGATTACCTAATCATTCCAATGTCCAGATTCATCCACAACTGTTCCAAAGGAGTGTTATTCCACAAAACAATCTCCAGCCATTAGGAGGAACCAGCACATAAAGAAATAAGAAAGGCACCTAGCTTCCTCAGATGGTCAAGTGTATATTCCGTGAAACAGCTCACTTGGTGGCACGTGAGAAACACACCATGACTTCCTCAGTCCATTGATTTTATGAAAGACATCGCTTATTGTGGGCATGTAAATATTTTGCGGCCATTCAGAGTATCTATTCTCAAGTTGGCCAGGAACTTCAGTGTCAGGAATTCCAACAATCGGACATTGTTTCACCACCACGATT
Organism: Xyrauchen texanus; assembly: GCF_025860055.1. Classification (NCBI taxonomy): domain Eukaryota; kingdom Metazoa; phylum Chordata; class Actinopteri; order Cypriniformes; family Catostomidae; genus Xyrauchen; species Xyrauchen texanus. The sequence goes on along the minus strand of NC_068280.1, from coordinate 25,633,001 downwards.
CTCCAAATCCTCCAGTTTTTCCAAAACACGTTGCAAATCTAATTAGGTCGATAATGGATTAGCAGCTAATTCCCTCTCTGATGACTCCAGATAATAAATCTGTCTCTCGACGTCCCCGATTTCTGAAACTAACTCAGAGAATTTCATTTCCATTGCAGTAATCGATTGACATATTACAGCAAGATCCTCTTAAGTCAGCACCAACTTTCATCATCATCACAGACAAGCTCAACATTTGCCACTGGATTTCTCCCCCTGCACAGTCCAAACCATGTCCCTGGTCTGCGGGCCCGTCCGAGGCAGCAGCTTGAGCACATAAGTGTCTTTTAATATCTCCAGAGCCCAAGTGCTGGGCAAAAGTTCATGCATGGGTGTGTAGGGGGAGCTCTGTAGCGCCCCCTTTAAAACGGGCATGTAAGACGGCCTCTGTAGCAACCCAATTTTCACCTACAGTCACAAAAATTTGGGACATATATAGTTCACATCAAGCTGTAAACTTTTCATAATTATAGTTATTAGCTCCACCCAACAGGAAGTCAGCCATTTTGTATGTTTGAATATAGCAGTCTCTGAACTTTTAAATACTCCTAGGGGATTCACGAGACTGTTACCACATTTAGACAACATTATGCAAAGACATTTTAGATGCTAAAATGCGAAAAGATTATCATTATCAAAATGGTGTTGCCATGGCGAGGCATTAAATTAATAGTGAAAAAACAGGAAACAGGAAGTTTCTTATATCTCCTGTGTGCAATTTGTAATTTAGATCAAATTTGAGATGGAGGATTAGTCTTGGGGTCTAATCACATGGATGTGACTATTTTGGGTCACGATCATAGCGCCATGACCTGGCAGCAGGAAGTGTGGATCTTACAACAGACTTTAAAGATGTCCTCTTATATTTACCCAAATTGATTAAAAATCTTGCATTGTTTTCCAAAAGCTATTAGATGGAAATGGACCCATGGTGCTTAGACCCATCATCGCTGCTTGCAGCTATATTCCGATTAAGATTTTTTTATTGATTCATAGATATAAAACAGAAAAACACAACATATATAAATTGAATCAACATTTAACCACCACTATTACCCCTCCTCAATCTACAACACCACCCTAACCCCCAAGGAACACCCCTGTGGTCACACATAAGAATACACACAAAAATAAAATAAAAATATAAAAATCATACACATCCTAAACAATACCTCTATCTCCACTGCACCTCCCTGAGATTCCCCCAAAACACTATATAAATGCCCCAATTCCTGTCAAACAAATCCTTCTACATGACACCTCCTCAAAAGTTGCCTCCCTCCCCAACCCAATTTTTATATGTTTATCACCCATATCAATGACCGCCCCATCGCCCAAAACACAGATTCTGGGGCTAAATTAAATTTGAATGCCCAATACTTCACACATAAGACTCTGAACCTTCAACCAAAATTCTTGGATATTAACACACCACCAATAAACATGGGTTGTGTCTTCTGATCTGCATCTTCTGATGGGTGTGTCTTTAAGACCAAGCCTATGAAATCTAGAGGGGGTCCAATATAATCCATGTAAAATCTTGAATTGCATAATTCAAGACAGGCGCACCCTTCCATCTCTAGATACAGACTTTAAGTTTTTTAGAATCTTAGCCCACACTCCCTCCTCCAGTACCAAGTTTAAATCTTTCTCCCATAATCTCTTCATAGAAGATAAGCTCTATCCCCCAGACTCTGAATTTGCAGGGAGTAATACACTGATGCCTCATGACCATTTCCAAAAGCAGTAATCACCAATCCATGAGTATCTGCAGCTTTAGGGGGGTGTATGCTACTCCCAAAAATAGTACAGAACAGGTGGCTTAGCTATAAATACCTTAAAAACTGAGATCTGGGAATAACAAAATGTTGAATACAATTTTCAAAGGATCTCAATACTCCACTCTCATATAGGTCACGAGTATTAACATCCCTCACAATCCACTCTGACCAGCAGAAAGGGGACTTATTAATACATAATCTGGTGTTCAGCCATATGCTCAAGGCAACATTTAAATAAATGTCTGAATTAAACCCTCTGGACACTTTTGTCCATACCAAGTGCAAATGTGAGATAATGGTGTGTAATTTAAAGGGGACCTATTATGCAAAATGTTTTACATGGTATTTGTACATAAATGTGAGTCAGCAGTGTGTGTACACAACCACCCTACAATATTAAAATCCGCCCACTCCTCTTTCTTATATTTCTATTAATCAAAAACAGTGTGTCAAAATTTATGGTTTTCGTTTCAGCTCTAATATGACTTGACATTAGAGCAGGCCTCGGCCATGACTGGTGATTCCACCCAATTATCATAGATCCTCACATCATATCTTGTGGAGGTTGAAGGAAAAGAATACAGACGAAACCAAAAACGTATCCTTCCTGTAGCGGAGCCGCAACCACAACAGTTGGTGCACAGTGATATGTCATTCCCCTTTGTCCAGACCCCCTCTGCTGAATCTAAGCACAAATAACCCACTCCAAATTAAAACAAATTCACTATGTATAAATGTAGAGAATAGATCTGGTCATTCAGATGACAAGATAATACAGTTGAACCAGCAGTCTGAATCTCCTCTCCACCATATGCAACAAGCCTCACATGGCTTTATACCGTCCTGGTTACTTCCGTAACCTCCGTTGCGTCGATGTAGTGACACCCACTCTTGGGAGCCCGAGACACCTCTGATCTTTGATAAAAGGCCAATGGGAATTGGCGAGTGGTATTTGCATGCCCCTCCCCGGACATACGGGTATAAAAGAGGGGCCGTGCATACCGCTCATTCAGGTTTTGTGCTGAGGAGCCGAGAATAAGGTCCCGACCAATTCAGCGGGTAGTTCAGTGTTGTGGTAGGAGGGACACATCAGAGGAAGACACCGCGGAGACAACACACCACCCAGAGGGGGGGGGTTACTTGAAAATACATCACATGTTCTTGCCGAGTCTAGTCGGAAGTATGTCATGTGGAGAAGTCCCATGGTAGATCCTGCCCAGTGGGGGAGGAGACTCTACGAGCATGGTGACTGGAATCAAAGAAGATGCAGTTTGCCAACAGGGAAACATATTTCAGCGGAATATACATCGCAAGGGTTGCCTACGCTGAACCAGCGCATGCGGAGCACCTGTGCCAGTACGGGGCTTAGTTAGCACAAGTACTGGGCTGGCAGCGAATTTCTCCGCAAACTAGCCTGCCGCAGGGCTAGGAGGAATTCTACCAGGGAACACATTTGTGAACACTACTGGGAATCAACAATGCACATCTTCAGCTCAAGGGAGGTGAAAGGTGCTAAGCGCAAGTGATATACCCGGCCAGCTGACCCTGACTTACCTGTTTGTTCCTGCTAAGACATGGGACGAAACTGCCACAATGGTGTTGGGTGTAGCCCAGCCCGCTGCTCTGCAAATGTCTGCTACGGAGGGGCCACTGGTCAGAGCCCAGGAGGCCGCCACACTCCTGATGGAATGGGTTTGTAGCCCTGCAGGGGGCAGCACATGTTGAGCCTGGTAGGCAACAGTTATGGCGTCAATGATCCAGTGGGCGATCCTCTGTTTGGAGACGGCGCTTCCTTTACTCTGTTCACCAAAGCAGACAAAGAGCTGCTCAGAGATCCTAAAGCTCTGCGTGCGATCCAAGTAGATGAGTAAAGCGCGCACCAGACTCAGCATTGCTATGGCTGGGTTTGCTTCCTCCTGGGGCAGCGCTTGCCGGTTCACCAGCTGATCCCTGAATGGGGTCGTGGGAACCTTGGGCACATAGCCCGGTCAGGGTCTCAGGATCACGTAAATAAGATCAAGACTCCAGGCACATTTTGCTGACAGAGAATGCTTGGAGGTGTCCTACCCTCTAGATGGAAGTGAGCGCAGTCAGGGGGGCAGGCCACAAAGAGCGTGCCTTAGTGCCTCTTAGGAACCAGATGAACGGGTCGTGCTTCCCTACGACTCACCGTCTACTGTGTCGTGGTTTGCCACCTTAGCGGCTGCATACACCTTCGAGGTGGAGGGATACAGCCGCCCCTCCAGCCTCTCCTGCAGGAAGGGAGCATCGAGCCAACAGCACAACTCTGGGGTCTTTGAATTGCCAGGCGCCTTGTAGAGGATGCCATGGCCTGAGCGATTGTGACTACCAGAAATGATGGTAAGCTACTTTGGTCTTCTTCTGCGCCCCATCCAGGTGCCAGACCTGGAGGTTCCAGAGGTCTGGTCACGGATGCCAGATGGTGCCCCATCCCTGAGAAAGAAGGTCCTTCCTCAGGGGAATTTGCTAGGGGGGGCTGACGCGAGGAGCATGAGGTCCGAGAACCAAGTCTGGGTGGGCCAATAGGGTGCCACTAGGATGACCTGCTCCTCGTCCTCCCTGACCTTGCACAGGGTCTGTGCAAGCAGGCTCACTGGGGGGAATGCATACTTGTGTAGTCCAGGCGGCAAGAGCGTCTTGTATAAAATTTTTGTTAGACAGAATTTTACAACAGAAATAATTTATAAAACAAACTCCATCCAATGGGAGGAATAAACACACAGATTGTGTGGAAAGGTGTTTTCCTCCACAAAACAAGCTCCAGCCGCTAGCAGAACCAGCACAAAAAAAAGATGTTCAGTTTCCTCAGGCAGTCAAACAAATGTTCAGTGAGCCGGCCCATTCGACTGCTACATAAGTAAAACAAATGACCTAATCACTCCAATGTCCGGCACAAAATACTCCACAAAACAAACTCCAAAAAATAGGAGGCATAAGCACAAAGAACGAGCAGATTCATCCACAACACTTTCCTGAATGAGTGCTACTACACAAAGGATCTCCAGCCGCTAGGCGGAGTAGAAAAAAGATCCAGCTCAAAAAGAAACAAAAAAGGTGCTCCGTTTCCTCGGATGGTCAAGTGAATGTTCAGTGAGTCAGGCTCACTTGGCTTCAATGTGAGTACCACAAAATAACTTACTCAGTCCATTGCGTTGATGTGAGAGTTTCTTGCATTCCTTTAATCGATCACGTTTCTCTCTTGTCGAATTTGCAAATTCTGGGAACAAGAAAATGCTGAAGTTCTTCAAAGAAACCTTCTTTTACTCCTTGCCTCGCATAACACAAGATCTTTATCGGATGATTTAAGAAATTCCCTGTAGCATCCCCATTTTCACCTACAGTCACCAAAATTGGTACATATATAGATCTCATCAAGCCATACTCACAGTGTTTCATCCCTCCCCATCTAGGTTTGGGAAGGGGGTAACAAGGAAATAATAAGAATGGAAAAAATTATAAAAATACATTTAACAGGCAGCTAAAGAGTCTCCTCTCCTGTCCTAGAGCTGTGACAAAGATCACTCAAATCTTAAATCAAAGTCATATTTATTAACAAGTTCTCACATGAAAAAGGAAGCTTCAAAAGGCTCCAAGAGGGGACCGGGCCAAAACAACAAACATCAATTTCTACAGATTTTTAGCGCACTCTTCGCGCACCTCTGAACTTGAGAAAAGGCCAATATCAAGTTGGCAGACAGAATTTGTATGCCCCGCTCCCGGACATACGGGTATAAAGGGGAGCGGGGGAGCGAATGTCATACAGATTTTTTCTTCGGAGTCAAGCGGTTGTGCAACAGCTAAGCTGAGTTCACCACTGTTCCACTCACCTCTACTGGCGATAAGCACTGCTGTTGGATCTATGGCGCATTCCAGCGGCTTTCTCCTTTCTGCACACTGTGCAGTCCACGCCCCTGGGCCCTTCGACAGCGCTTTCATTGCCTGAAAGAGTGTTTCTCCTCTAAAAGACTTTGAGTTTCCACTCATAAAAGAGCAATACACAGCAGGCGTTGAACATGCTTTTCATTACGCATCTATTTCAAGATACCCTTCCGCCTCTGTGTAGTTCCTGGATGCGATCGATTTCTCTCCACTTCTGACGGTCATAAGAAGCTGCCTCGTGTGCCTGGGCTGCGAACACACGCAGGCAGCGTTTTATGAATGGTTCATGTTCTCAGTGTGAGAACAGTCATGGCAAAATTGCGTTCATGCCTTTGTTTTCTCACGAGAGAAAGCCACTTCAGCCACCCCCCCATGTTGTTCCTTCTTACAACGGGATTGAGGGTGACCCAGCTGGCGTTGAAGGCATTTCGGGGATGACGCCAGGCTCGGTTTCGCTGGGTAAAACCCCATGAACCAACCGCCCCACCGGAACACTTGCTTGCTTTCGTCCGAGCTTGGGATGAGTGCAGCTCGCCTTGCGGGCAGCCGGCATTTTCCTTCGAGCCCCCAGTATTGGATGACGATTTCGTCGCTGTATCAGAGAGTATCACAGCGACATCTGGGCTGCCACCTTCGGGTCTGCTTGCCCAGTCTGAGCCTGATGTACAGATGTCCACTATGATTTCCTGGGCCGCCACGAGCGCAAGGTGGACTGGAAACCTCCGTCCCCCCTTACGGCTACTCAATTGGTTCCTCGGGCCAGGGTGCCGCTCATAGTGGAGGTCTCTCAGGTGGACAAGCCGGTTACGATTCACTTGTGTCTCGAGAACGGGACCACCCGGTATTCCCCTCCAAGGCCTGTAGAACAACGTCATCACTGACTGCAAAGCCTACAATGCCACTGGACAGGCCGCCTCCACCCTGTATGCCGTGGCTTTCCAGCAAGTTCACCAAGCCAAGGCACTTAAATATCTGCACCTAGGTAGTCCTGATCCTGAAGTGCTACAGGAACTGCGCCCTGCATCCAACCTCCCTGACAGAGCTACGAGGGTCACAGCGCAAGCACTCGGGTGGGCGATGGCCACCCTCGTGGTCCAGGAACACCATTTGTGGCTGAATTGGTCGAGATGCGCAACATTGACAAGGTACGCTTTCTCAACGCCCCGTCTCCCAGTCCGGCCTTTTCGGAGACACTGTTGATGACTTCGCAAAGCAGTTTCCGGCAGTGAAGAGACAGATGGAAGCTATATCTCATATCATAACACGCCACCGCCTCAATGCAGCCTGCACCCCGGCTGCCCGCCGAGGATGCCCCCCTGCGACTAAATGGGCCCAGCTCGAGTGCCCCGCAGGCAGTGTACAACCCCTGACTTCAGGACCCCCTCTAGGACCCGTGAAGCTCCTAAGCGCCCCTGAGACAGAAGATCCGGGCAGTCAGATGTTGGCTCCGGAGCTGGTACCATGGCCACTCCATCCCTCGGTGGAGGGCCTGGAGAAAAACCCTTGTTTTCCTTATTCTTCATTGCCGCACCCCCTTTGGGCTGCACTAACCACATGGTTAATAAAAGAGTGATTTCCTCACTTCCTGGGCCATCTATCCCTACAGGACCTCCTCTTCAGTTTCGAACCCGCCCCCTGCCGGGTGCGCGGAGGGAGGTAAGTGCTTTTGAGTCTTTCTCAGAACCCAATCCTCGCTATCCAACTTGTCACGTTGGCTGGCTAGGATCATCCGACACGGCTACGAGATTCAGTTTGCCGGGCTCCTGCCTCGTCTCTGCGGTATTCACTCCACTGCATGTGCGGCAGAATTGCCAGCACCTTACATTCAGAGGTTACGACCCTGCAACTCAGAGATGCATTAGAGCCTGTCCCACCAGCCGAGATGGAGAAGGGTCTCTACAGGCCAAACTTGTACCTGCAAGTTCTCAACCGGACTTTACACAAACTCCCGTTCAGAATGCTCACGCAGAAACAAATTATAACCTGCATTTGCATTAGATTGGTTCGCAGCGGTAGACCTGAAGGACACGTATTTCACGTCTCCATTCTGCCTCGGCGTCGACCCTCCTTGCGGCTCGCGCCCGACGGCCAGTCATATCAGTACAAGGTCCTCCACATTGGCCAGTCCCTGTCCCCTCGTGTCTTCACCAAGGTCGCAGAAGCAGCCCTTGCCCCGCTACGTGAAGTGGGCATCCGCATACTCGATTACCTCGACGAATGGCTCATTGTAGCACACACTCTCAAGAGTTATTATGCAGCCACAGGGACCAGGTGCTCGAGCACCTCAGCCGATTGGGGCTTCAGGTTAACTGGGGAAAAAGTAAGCTCTCTCCAGTTCAGAGCATCTCTTTTCCCGACTTGGAGTTAGACTCAGTATCAATATCAGTGCGTCTCACGACTGAGAGCATGCAGTCAGTACTCGCTCGCAAAAAAGCCAGGCACAGCGGCTCCTCTCAAACAGTTCCAGAGGCTCCTGGGGAATATGGCATCCTCGGCCGTGGTCGCGCTGCTTGGGTCGATGTATATGAGACCACTTCAGCACTGGCTTCAGACTCGAGTCCCGAGATGGGCATGGCACTGCGGCACATACCATGTGTTAATCACCACTTCCTGCCATCAGACTTTCAACCCTTGGACAGACCTCTGTTTTCTGCGGACAGGAGTCCCCCAACAGCAGGTGTCAAGACGTGTCGTGGTCACCACAGACTCCGCTCAACTGTGTTGGTGCGCTGTATGCTACATCCCCGCCTGCGTTGGCACATCAACTGCCTCGAGTTGTTGGCTGTATTCCTTGCCCTGCGTGGATATCTCCCGCTGATCCGGGAAAAGCATGTCTTGATCAGTTCAGACAGCAGTCCTCTCCTTGAAGACGGCCCTCCTGATCCTAGCTTCCATCAAGAGGGTTGGGGTCCTGCAAGCGTTCTCTGTCAGCGACACTTGCCTGTAGTTCGGTCCGGCAGATGCTCACCTCATCCTAAGACCACGACCAATCTACGTGCCCTAGGTTCCTGCAACCCCCTTCAGGGTTTAGATTGTGAACCTGCAAACGAAGGAGGAGGCAGACCCAGCGTCTTCGTTGCTGTGTCTGGTACGTGGTTTGCATGTCCATGTGGACCGCACGCTGGGCTCTAGATGATCTGAGAAGCTCTTTGTCTGCTTTGGCGGACAGCGGAAAGGGAACGTCGTCTCCAAACAGAGGTTAGCTCATTGGATTGTTGATGCTATCCCCTAGCCTATCACACCCAGGCCGTGCCCCCCTTGCATGTTCGAGCACAATCTATGAGAAGTGTGGCATCCTCGTGGGCACTGGCCCATGGCACCTTCCAAGCAAACACCTTTGCTAGATTCTACAACCTCAGGGTTGAGACGGTCTCATTCCGTGTTTTGTCAGGTCCGAGCAGGTAGAACTCGGTAATACGGAACAGCCGACCGGGTGTTCCGCTTGCACCTTGCGCCCTTCATCAAGTTGATGTGTCCTGGATGCTCTTCTTCCCTAGTCCTGTGGCTGGCGAATTCAGCGGACGAATTCAACGCCAGACCCACTACGAGTCGAATGCTCTGTGTTGGGTTTGGGCTCCACAGGCATAACTCCCTGTTATGTATTTTCCGCGATACATCCCCCTGCTGGCAGGACCCGCGTCTCCCTTGGGCACTCCCTTGCCCCCGTTCACCATGTCTGTAGCAACTACTCCCTTGTCAGGCAGGATCTACCACTGCACAATTAGAAACAAGTAACCTCCCCCCAGTTTGGGCAGGTGGTGGTGGCATCTATAGCGTTAAGGTAGCCCCAGCCGCTTTTTAACTCTATGACGAGAAACATAGAGCGATAAAAGATGCGGCTGGCCGGCTGGCTCCCATAAAAGTGTCGCCTGTTCCCGTACGGATGCTGTGAACCTAAGAGCGGTATATGATGCCTTTCATTGGGGGCATTGGGGAGGGTTACGTGCAGCCGACCCAGCTGCTTCTAGCATGCAGCAGCCTGCATGCACCTGGCTCGGCAGTCACGTAACACGGGTAGTGCATGGTGGTTTTAATTGGGACACTTTGTGTCACTACAATCGACACAATGTTGAGTGAGTGACAGAAGGGGAACGTCATGGTTACTGTTGTAACCTCCGTTCCCCGATGAAAGGAACAAGACGTTGTGTCGATTGTAGTGACACAAAGTGTCCCAATTCAAACCACCATGCACTACCCATGTTACGTGACTGCCGAGCCAGGTGCATGCAGGCTGCTGCATGCTAGAAGCAGCTGGGTCGGCTGCACGTATGCCTACCACTCTAGTGTGCCGTAACCTTATTCTCGGCTCATCAGTGAAAACCTGTCTGACATTCGCTGCCCCGCTCCCCTTTATAGCCATATGTCTGGGGCCGGGGCATGCAAATTCTGTCTGCCAACTTGAAATTGGCCTTTTCTCTTGAAATTGGCTCTCAGAAGAGACTCCTTGAGTCACTACAATCGACACCATGTCTCGTTCCTTCCATTGGGGCAATGGAGGTTACAACAGTAACCATGACGATTCTCTATGAGTATCAATATCTTAAAATATGAAACAAAGAATTAACACTTACCACCATTACTTCAAAAAGAAACAGGTTGTACAATAACAACAGGTTGTACAATAACAACTGGTAACAACTACAATAAGTTGGGGAAATACTTAGTATGATTCAACTACAAAAAAAAATAGCTCAACTGATAATTGTCTGGGCCAGGAGGAAACCGTCTCAGATGAAGTGAGTTCACTTTCTAGCTTTATCCTCAAGTTCTCTGTCCAGCAAACAATCAAAGCAAGGCAGCAATCAAGGGTAATCATTGTTAGCTGGTGTCCATTAACCTTTGCAATGAGGAGAGCGAGTGAGAAGGAAAGAGAGAGAGAGAGAGCAATACACCACAAACACTGCCACAATACAGACAACACTTACACAGTAAGCAGTACAATTATCACTACCCATGTTTCACACAAATAACACTAATAATTATGCCCTGGGACGTAACAACTGTAATTTGCTCCGCCAAACAGGAAGTTGGCAATTTTGGATTATCTGAAAAATGCAGGCTCTGAACTTTTAAATACTCTTCTTAGGGGATTCATGTGTGCATTGTGTGATTTTGAAGAAAATTCAGCTGTATGTTTGATAATGGGGGCTTATCACATTATGGTATTATGGGTCACAGTCATAGCACCATCAACTGTCAGCAGGAAGTATTGCACTTTTAACAGACTTTGAAATAGTCCTCTTATGTTTACATGAATTGCTTTAAAATTGTTTAGAATAATGTCAAATGCCAAGTGCATGTATCCCTCTTGTATTGTTTTCCGAAAGCCACCGGGCGGAAATGGACCCATGTTGCTTGGGCCTGTCATCGCTGCTTTCAGCTAGATATATATATATATATATATATATATATATATATATATATATATATATCATGTGCATAAATGGTGGGTTAAGAATATGACACATTAACAGAGATATTTTAATAATGATCAAGAGTCAACAACACAAGGAACGGATCCTCAATGGTGATGAATACATTGTGCTAAGTCTGGCACCATTATTAAATGGCTTGTGGGTAATTAAGCTGCAGTCTCTCTTCCTAGACACACTTTTCAGTGTGATTAACACAGACATGCCACATTCTAGCCCAGAACTTGAAAGAGTTTCTCACTATGCTCTTAGGTCCCTTCATATGTGGTTTCAAAATACCGTCATTTTGGTATACCAAGATTTTTGCAAGCAACCACACTGTTCGTACATGTTTTTGTTTAACCAAGACACAAACACACACAGTGGCCACATGAGTTGGTTTGTTCGCTTTCACTTCAGAGAACAAACATAAAAAGAGATGCCCATGACAATAAATAATGTCATATCATTAGAAATAAGCATAGAATTGTGTCCGTTATAGCACTATCAGAGGTACAATATATTTGTGAACTTATGGGAAAATTAAAATTGTATGCATGTTCCGTAATCTATGATGTAAAAACATAGAAGGAAGTGACAATGTTTAACATCCTCATCTAAAAACTGAGAACAGAGAACAGAGGAATTTAATTATTTTGATTTCTTTGTTGTCACTATGAGGAAGGAGACAGAAGCATAGTCACAGGCACCTCAGTGGTCAGAGATGAACTGCAGCCCACATACACACTCTTACACACCCTTACTGCATTAAAAAGATACATTCTAGCTGTTAAAGTAAATGCCATTTTAGCTGCTGACTCATGGACTTCTGAGAACCAAGAAGCACTTTTACTGATTCTTTTAGCTGATAATGGTGTGGGACTGAGAGGGGCAGACATTCACCAGATTGTCCACACACACTCTTGGCCTGCAGTCTTGCGACTCCATAATGGATGAATCTCTCACCACAGTATTAGCTCTGATTCTGCCAGAACAACATTATTGATTAGCATTCTTGACAGTCAGTTCATTAAATCTATCATCATCCATTCCAAAGCTACTGATCTCCGGCAAGACTAAAGAAAGAACACACAAATGCTCTCTGTGATATATCAGCATCTGGCTTACTCTCACACACACATATCATAATGGATTTATAAACTGTTTAAGTACCGAGCATACACTTAAAGGAATATTCTGCGTTCAGCACAATTTAGGCTCAATCAACTGCAGTTTTTGCATAATGTTAATTACCAAAACTTTTAGATCATGTCATCTGGAAAGCATCATAATCTTATTAACATCTGCTAAACATCTTAAAAAGATCAGATTTACAAACATTCTATAGCATAAATGTCTTAAAGACATCTGCTGAATGTCTTATTGACATCCGAGACATACTTATTGACATATTGACATGTCTTATTGCAGACAATGTAAAAAAAACATGTCTTCCAAATGTAAACACACACATCAAATAAATGTCTGGGTGATGTACATGTGCTATCAGGGATGTTTATTAAAAAAGGAAAATTCGTGTCCACAGTAAGGCACAATATAAGTGAATGCGGATACTCGACATTGTCGATGTAGTGACACTAGGGGTTGCTCCTGGGAACCCCAAACATCTCGGATCTTTGAGAAATGGCCAATGAAAATTGCAGAGTGGAATTTGCATGCCACTCCCCTGGACATACGGAGATGGATCAGACTTCTTCTTCGGAGCCGAGTGGTTGTATTTCATTGAGCTGAATTACTCTGCCAGCCATTCATCTCTGGCTCTTAAGAGCTGTTGGTTTCTACGGCACATTACAGCAGTTATCCCCCTCTTGCACTGGTGTTGTGCAGAGAAACACCCCTGGGCGGTTCAGCAGTGAAATAGTATATTTTCTAAAAAGAAAAAAAAAAAGAGTATATTTTCTCAAAAAATATAATTTTCCTACTAAAAGAGTGGCACTTACGGAAGCATCTTTTTCAAGATGCCTTTTTGTTTTTGTGTTATTCCTGGTTGCGGTCACTATCTCTCCGCTTCTGATGCTACCCACACGGAGACGGCATTCGTGGATGGTTCATGCCCTCAATGCGAGAGTATGACCATGCCTATGTTGCGGTCGCTGCTTTCCTTCATCAGTGGGAAAGCTACCCCAGCGGCTCTCTGGCTCGGTCCTTCTACCTACGGGTAGTAGTCAGTTAGCACTGGGGGCGATCTTGGGACGTCAATGGGAACTTCAATGGAAACCGCAGGCCTGTCTCAGGGCTCGCGAAGAGGATGAGCTTTCGATTGCAGCATCGGATGTACATTGTTTGTTTGATGCGGAAGACTTTTGCACAAAGGCTTTGCACAGACTCCCGTTCAAGGGCAATCAGCCACCGGCCTTTGGACTGGCCCGCGACTGTGTAGGCACATCAACTGCCTCGAGTTGCTGCCGGTATTGCTTGCCCTGTATAAGCCATTGCCATCTCTGGACGGACAACACAGCGACGATTGTGTACATCAACTGCCAAGGTGGCCTATGCTCTCATCGAATATCGCAACTTGCCTGCCGTCTCCTCCTCTGGAGTCAGCAGCGACTCAAGTTATTGCGAGCCACTCATATCCTGGGCCAACTCAACAGCACAGCGGGCGTGCTGTCACGACTGGTCATGCTCAGGTGAGACTGGAGATTCCACCCTCAGGTGGTACAGCTGATTTGGAGTCAATTCAGTCAAGCGCAGGTAGACCTGTTCGCCTGTGTCCTCCCACTGCCCGCTCTGGTATTTTCTGACCGAGGCTCCCCTCGGCACAGATGTGCTGGCACACAGCTGGCCCCTGGGGCTGCGCAAATATGCGTTTCCCCCAGTGAGCCTACTTGCACAGATGTTGTACAAGGTCAGGGAGGTCGAGGAGCAGGTTATCCTAGTGGCTCCTTATTGGCCCACCCAGACTTGGTTTTCGGACCCCACGCTCCTCGCGGACAGATCCCACCCGGCAAATTCCCCTGAGGAAGTACCTTCATTCTCAGGGACGGGGCACCATCTGGCAACCACAACCAGATCTCTGGAATCTCCACGTTTGGCCCTTGGATGGGACATGGAAGACTTATGTGGTCTACCACCTGCAGTGATAGACATGATCTATCACCCCTCAACGAGGTGCCTGTATGACCTGAAGTGGCATCTGTTCACTAAGTGGTGTTCTTCCCTACACGAAGACCCCCGGAGATGCGCAGTTGGATCAGTGCTTTCCTTTCTGCAAGAAAGGTTGGATGTCCCCCTCCTTCTTGAAGGTGTATGTAGCCGCTATCTCGGCACATCACGATGCAGTAGACTGTAAGTATTTGGGGAAGCACGACTTGATCGTCAGGTTCCTGAGAGGCGCGAGGAGCTTAAACCCCCCAGACCGCACCTCGTTCCCTCGTGGGACCTCTCCGTGGTCTTTTGGGGTCTCGGGGAACTCCATTTGAGCCCCTAGAGTCAGCTGTATTAAAGGCGCGCTCTTTGAAGATTGCCTTCCTGATGGCACTCACCTCCATCAAGAGGGTATGGGACATGCAAGTGTTCTCTGTCAGCGGATTGTGTCTGGAGTTCGGTCTGGGTTACTGCTGCCCCAGGAGGAGGCAGACCCAGCCTTGGTGTTGCTGTGTCTGGTGCATGCTTTGCGCATCTACTTGGATCGCACGCAAATCTTTAGAAGCTCCATGCAGCTCTTCGTCTGCTTTGGTGGGCAGCGGAAAGGAAGCACTGTTTCCAAACAGAGGATCGCCCACTGGCTCATTGACGCCATTGCTATGGCGTATCACGGCCAGGACGTGTGGCCCCCTGCATGCCCATTCTACCAGGGGTATAGCGGCCTCATGTGCTCTGACCAATGGCGCCTTTAGCAGACATCTGCAGAGCAGGTCCGACCGGGGAGAAGCGGATGTCGTCCGGGATAAAGGCCGATGGCAGACGGTGGTGCGACGAGAGAGAGATTTATGGACATGTCTGTGTGTGTGTTTGTGTCTTTTTAAGTTTATCATTAAAACCATTATTTATATTGACAAGCCGGTTCTCGCCTCCTGCCTTAATGATCTTTCTCTCATCACACCACCGTCTGCCATCCGCCTTTATCCCTCTTAATTAGCCTGACAAGGGACCGGGTGCGTATAATCAGAACCCAGCCCCGCCCTCCGCCCTGCCACAGCCCTGTACTGGGGTAGGTGCTCCACATGAGTTGGTTATCCCGTTGATGAGCCAATGTGATATATTTTCTGCAAAAGGGTTTCCCCGTTGGTAAACCACGTCTTCCTTGGGCAGAGGCCTCTCTGTCCCCGGTCAACGTGCTTGTAGTAACTCCTCCCCCTTCGGGTAGGATCTACCACAGGACCCCCCACATGATGTGATTACAACAGGACTCCCACCCTAAAGCCCCCTTTCCAGGCGGGGTATGGTCTCCGCTGTATCATCCTCTTTGAAGCCAAACAATTTCATTCCTTTTGTGGAGAAAAAAGAGAAGAGGCCACGGCTGGGTCAGCTGGACCTTATTCTATGCATAGTCGACTTGTCCCCGAGGTGTAGGGGACCGTTTGATGCCTATGAATGCATTAAGGGTAGTTACGTTACAGCCTGGTGTGCTGGCTACGAGGCACACAGAGCTCTGCCTGTCTCGCACCGGTAGTCCACATAACACAGTTCTGTATTTGTGGTGTTTTCCATATAGGGACCCCTAGTGTCACTACATCGACACAACATTGAGTGAGTGGGAGGAATAGTCTCTGGGGGAGGAGCCGTGGAAGGCTGAGCCGTGGAAGGCCCTGGGGGCGGAGCCGTGGAGGCCGGAGCTGTGGAAGACACTGAGGGTGGAGCCGTGGAAGACAATGAGGGCGGAACCATGGAAGACACTGAGGGCGGAGCCGTGGAAGAGAGTACAGGCAGAAACTGGGGAACAGAAGCCTTTCTTCTTTTTCTCCTCCAGACAGTCGAAGTTGGCAACGCTAGCTCTGGGATGGACGAGGCTGGAAACGCTGGCTCTGGGATGGATGAGGCTGGCAACGCTGGCTCTGGGCCAGACGAGGCTGGCAACGCTGGCTCTGGGATGAACGAGGCTTCCAGCTCGTTGGCCGTGGCAGGCGTGGCCGTTGGCTCGTTGGCCTTGGCAGGCTTGGGCGTTGGCCCGTTGGCCGTGGCAGGCATGGAGGGACGAGCCATGGAACGCTGGGTGGCGACCACTGTGGGAGGAGATTTAAAGCCCTCTTCTTCTACACCCATAGTGAAAGGCGAGCTGCTAACTCGCAGAGCCTCCTCCATGAACTCGAGATGCGTCCAGTGAGAATCCACTGGAGGCAATAGCTCCTTCAGTGCACTACTGAGACCTGCCCTAAAGAAAACCACCAAAGAATATTCTGGGTAGTGTATTAATTTGCCAGCTCTAAAATCTCACAGACATGATCCTCAACTGGATGGCTCCCTTGCTTGAGGAGGAGAATTCTGACGGCTGCTAGATCCATCTTTGGTCAGTTTATCTGTGACGAGGAAGGTAAGGAATGAGGATCTACACGCAGCTTTATTAAACTGAAAAATAAACAAGCTAACTCAGAATAACAGGAAAAGCAAAACACAGGGAACCTAGTACAGAGCATAGACAAAACATGCAAAAACTGACAAAGGAAACAGGGAAAACAAGGGCTTAAATACACAAGGGAAAAAAGGAACACCTGGGGAAACACTCAGGGAATGAGAAACAATCAGGGAGAATCAATCAAGGAATAAAACTACAAAGACTACAAAACTAACACAGGAAACTAAACAAGAATTCTAACATAAAAGCACAAAAACAAAAGACAACAGGAAATATGACACAAATAAAAAAGAACAATTGTTAGCAGTTTAAATAAAAAATACATGTAAAAGCGCACTCTTGGAGCACACAAGCACATAAAGCATACACACACATAAACTGCCTGTTAGTCAGACAGTGTGCGGCTACAGAACCGATGAAATAAAAAAAAGATACTAGTTATTTGTTATTTCTCTCTCTGCTCTCTTTGCTTTTTGACCTGTTATTGAGATTGAACAGTGGTTTTCTTGCGACCGACTGGTATATATATTCATAATGCTCTTATGAATGTTTTAGCAATGGAGTTTAGAAATTAATGAATAGAGTAAATTATTTGAAATAGCCTAAAATTATTGAAATAGCCTAGCCTTCATCAGTGTTTGCATATTCTGGATATTTCATATGGTAGCCTGTACTACAGAAGGTGTAGGCTACTGGTACTAATACTGTGAGACTGTTTTTGTTTTTTTTTACCTTACTTACAGATAAGGTCATGATGATCATTGCTTTTGCCTTACCGAATGCGGTATGCTGCACCCTCAACTCTCTCACACATTACGGACACTAAACGGAAAAAGTGTGTAGTTTAACATTGATGGACTGGCCCCATTCACTTCCATTGTAAGTGCCTTACTGTGACCATGATTTTTGCTTTTTTAAATCGAGGCATGTGTCGAAATAATTTGTCTTTTTTGGTAATCGATATTACGGTAAAACGCCCTTAATTGAGCTTAACTTGTATTGAATTCAGAACATTAAGTAAGAAAGACTTGATAAGTACTTGAGATGTAGTACACAAATACTCTAACATATTGGGAATGATTGAGCAAAGTATCTTGGCTGTGGTTGTGGTCATTATTGCACATATTTAGGTGGTGTCTTGCTGAAATGGGAGGCAATGGTGAGCAAAACAAAAGAAACCACAGGAATGATGTTGAGTGAGGTTATGCAACATATTGTAGCAAAACAAATATCATATTCGTTTATTAATTGTATAATTTGTGTACAAAATCATTCATGTTCAAACAACTCCCACAATGCCATCTGTATTGTTGTCTCATTGTTTACAAGCACAGTGCTAGCAGTAGAATACAATAATGTTGTGCAATCCTAAAACTGTAATCATTGTTAAGACACAATATTATGGTTCAATAAAAGATTATGTCTGGGAGATTAGATATTATATATTATTTTCTGAAATTATTAAATTGCTTCATATTCTCTTATTACAGAAAAAAGAGAGCAATAGATGCAAAAAACAAAACAATTTCAATCCTTTGTAAGTGACTATAACAGTGATAGTTTTTTTTATGTGGGTCAGGTTGCAGTGGAAACAGCAGTGCAGGCCCTGTTTACTTCAGCTAAAATTGGAACCCAAGAAACGGCATGTTAGAGACATAATGCAGTTATATTGACCACTTTAATCTTTTAACTTACTGTATCATAATTAACCATATTGGATTATTTTATTATAATTACAGGTGCTGTAAGTGATTTAAGTCATTTTAACAACTTCTGCAATTTTGCTCAATTCAGCCACATGCTAAATTGTCACACAACATTTTTAGCAGGGAGAAAACATTTCTGATTGGATAAAATGCAGACTCTTTTTGCTTTTGATAGGTCTGTCACAGAGTAAGGTATAATTTCTCAAGGCACCCATTTTAGTTATATGTATCAGGTTGTAGCATCATTTTATGTATGGCATTCCTAAACTAAATCACTTACAGCACTTTTAAAGGAATAGTTTACTTTTATTTTACTATTTAGTTTACTTTAGTTATTCCAAACCCATATGACTTTTTTCTGTGGAACACAAAAGGAAATACGTGAATGAATATCATTTATTTAAATACAATGGCTGTACACAGAACCTCACTTTAATGCAAACAATCTGAAGGCCTACGATCATTTTTGTATGATGAACAGACTGTAATTTATTCCTTATTTACTTTATTTTAAAATAAAATAAAATAATTATAGCGGTTATGTAGATATCATCAAAACTCATTGGTTCTTGCACATTTGGTCATTAGATGAGGTTTGATGTTATGGACGTAACCACCATATTCGATTTCAGCGAGTGATTATTTGCACCTAGATGTACATAGCACCTAAAACAAAGCATGGCAATTTGCACCCTAGTAGTCCCAATAGTACAGAAAATTATGACAAAGTACACGGTGTCTTTAAAGTGCCATGGTGAGTAGATATGTATGACTATCTTTCTTTTGGAGAACACAAACAAAGATTTTTAGAAGAATATCTCAGCTCTGTAGGTCCATACAATGCAAGTAAATGGTGACCAGACCTTTCCAGCTCCAAAAATCACATAGAGGCATCATAAAAGTAATCTAAACTGCTCCATTGGTTTAATATATTTCTTCTGGAGGGATGCAATCACATTGGGTAAGAAACAGATCAATATTTAAATATTGTTTTACTATAAATCTTCACTTTCACTTTCAGAATGCGAAAGGGAAAGAGGAGATTTATAGAACAAAAAGGACTTAAAAATTTATATTTTTCTCACCCACACTTATCATAACTACTGAAGACATATATTTAATCACTGGAGTAATATGGATTACTTTTATTATGCCTTTATGTGATTTTTGGAGCTTGAAAGGTCTGGTCACCGTTCACTTGCATTGTACTGACCTACAGAGCTGAGATATTCTTCTAAAAATCTTTGTTCACATCTGGGATGGCATGGGTGTGAGTAAATTATGAGAACATTTTAATTTTGGGGTGCAAATATCATCTGCTACTGTTTATAGTATATGCTATTATTTGCTTCGGGGAGTAAACAGCATCTGCCATTTTCAGTGCTGTTCATGTACTTTATTAATTATTTGATTTTAATTAAGAATAAATATGCACTTAAATGACAGTCTGTAAAGTGATCGTATGCCTACAAAACACTTGGTATATGACGCATGAGCTGGACTACAAGTTGGACTAATTTAATGACACTTGGGTGCTTTATGAAGAGTTTAAGTGAGTCATTACTACCATTGTATTTAATTCAGCCAGCATGTTATTCATTATATTATTTATTTTTGTGTTCTGCAGAGGAAAAAAAAGGTGAATGGTTTGGAACGACAAGAGTATGAGTAAATTATGACACAATTTTCAATTTAGGGTGAACTTTTCCTTCAATAAGAATAAGTGTATCTATTTTTTTTTGTTTGTGTTGTTTTTTTTACCATGCAACTGTTAATTTTCTAATTTGTAGTTATGTGAAATCTGTAAAGTTATAGTAATCCCATCTGAGGTCCCTCTCCGACGTATTCTTCATTAAGGTAGCCAGCATCCCAGAGGCTCATCTTCATTTGTCTGTTTGGTCTGAGTACTGAGACATGAAAGATCACACAATAAGGCACCTTTGAGGTTGTGTCTCAGCAGATATCAGTAACATTAAGGCAGACAGTTGAGAGAGAGACAGAAGGATTTATATTGCATTCCATATCAATGGATGAATGAATGAATGAATGAATGAATGAATGAATGAATGAATGAAGGAAGGAAAGAAAGAATGAATGAATGGAGTTTTTGTTAGTATTAATGATCACTTTGAAAGTCATTAATAACCAAATGTGATCATATAGTAGAACCATACAAAGTTACAAAATAGTATGTGAAGATGTCAGCATTTATTTATTGGTTACAACACTCTGATTCTTCTGTTATTGATACTTTACAAGTATTCTGACACAATCACAAGGCAAACAGCAGCTTTTACAACAAAGCCCACTCCTGAATTTTTTCAGTAGAAAAGTCTATTTCATTAATGTATAAGGCAAAATTATGTAACTGCAGCCCTTAGGGCAAAGCCATTTATACTCATCCCAGACAACTACTGACAGATTATGTGGGCATGATTTTTTATTAGGATTTTGTAGAGGTTTAATACAATGGATCTCTCTACTTGTGATGTCGCTAAATGTGTCATGATATGGACAAAATCACAGAATTTTCTAGCCCCTCAACCAGTGCCATTCCCAGGTGTATTAAGTGTAACTGCCATAACACCAATCCACTAACAAGGGCATGTGCTAACATCCTGGTGTTAAGTGCATCGAACAGCTCTACAGTATAGAAAAGAAATCACGAGCTCATGAGATAATTTTTTATCAAGGAAGTTTTTTTATCAAAACATTTTATATTTTACATTGAAAGGGAAACATTGTGCCCACTGTCCTCTTTAAACATCAGCATATTTGGGCATATCTGCTTTCCCTGAATAGGGAGTTTATTTTAGAAGGGGTGGGTGATAATGATCAGTATGTTATTGAGTAACACTGATTGTGACTTCACATAGTCAGACTGATCCAAAGTGGATCAGCAAAATCTATTTGAAATATTTATTCACTGTGAGTTCTCAGATGGGTTTACCGCTATATTAGCCTCTTCTAGTGATAC
This sequence comes from Xyrauchen texanus, assembly GCF_025860055.1. Classification (NCBI taxonomy): domain Eukaryota; kingdom Metazoa; phylum Chordata; class Actinopteri; order Cypriniformes; family Catostomidae; genus Xyrauchen; species Xyrauchen texanus. Next base: position 25,611,651 of record NC_068280.1, on the reverse strand, counting down.
CATACAGTATCCATGTACTTTTCAAATTAGAGGCTTGTTATATATACCAATTAATATTGAATCTGTGTCACCATAATAACGTCATTAGGCTTCACAGGCACACACTAAACCATACAGTGCAGGAGGCAGGCTTCAGAAATCCCCATCAGAACAAGTCATGCCTGCAAGCTAATTTGATGGTCGATGTACCTGTAAGCTGCAGCAATGTTGAATGGGTCAATAACTTTACAGGATATTATTATGAGATAACATCCTCTTTTCAGGGATGTGCTAGCAAGAGTACATTACAGTAGTTCCAAATCATCGAGCATAAAATATCACAATTTTCATATCTGTATTACTGCCACCTTTGCCACATCACAATCGAATTAGTTGAACATAAGGCAGTCGGTTTGCATGCTTTTTGTAAGTAAACATACACCGATCAGCCACAACATTAAAACCACCTGCCTAATATTGTGTAGGTCCCATTCGTGCTACCAAAACAGCGCCAACCAGCATAGCATTCTTGCGGTTATTCTTTGTTGACCTCTCTCATCCACAAGGCATATCTGTCCACAGAACTGCTGTTCACTGGATGTTTTTGGTTTTTGGCACCCTTCGGAGTAGTGAGTGGCAGTTCTGTGGACGAAATGCCTGGTTGATGAGAGAGGTCAACAGAGAATGGCCAGATTGGTTAGAACTGATAAAGTCTATGGTAACCCAGATAACCACTCTGTGCAATTGGTGATTGGCACTCTTTTGGTGGCACTAGGGGGACCTACACAATATTAGGCAGGTGGTTTTAATATTGTGGCTGATCGATGTGCTTGACTCAAGTAAAGTGAACATAATTATTCACATACTATTTACTAGTAGTTACTAGTTACAGTAACTAATCTGATTACAGTATCACTGTTTTTATTCATTTAAATTTAGTTATTGCATATTTTATACAGTATAAGGAAAATGATGACACTAGTTTACCCATATGAGACATTGGATTCTCCTCAGTACTTCTTAGTGCACATAAACCAGCACTTTTGCAAAGTACATTTTGACTTATTTAACAGGCTGCAATTTGCCAAAGGTAACACTAATCACCCTAATGGTGACTGCACACTAATCACAACTATCAACCAGCTATAACAAAATAACAGGAATAGTCATAAGCATTAAAACTTGAATATAAAATTTTACATAACAATTATTATATTTCTCCATAAGTTCCCTTTTCTTGACCAAACATTCATTATTTATTCAAGTGCAAGACCTTATGGGTTTACCACACAGCCACAAATTTGTACTAGATAATTTTGAGTTAGTTGTACTTAAAGCCAAAGTTTAAATGTTTATTATTTATTTATGATTCCAAATTGTAACATTTCAAGTACTGTTTATTAAAGAACACTTGATTGTTTTTATTAATGACAACTTTAGGGTTTAAAGAGTAATGGCAACTTAATTAAAACTAGCAAGAATTGTACAAAATAAAACAATAAAAAACTTTAAAAGAAAAAGTACAGTGACTGATATATTTAGACATTACATTGTTAGCTTACTTAGTTAACTTGAATGATTTCTAGATCTTGCACAAGTGGTAATGACAACAAAGTGAGAAAGACTAAACACAAAAATGATGATACTTTTTTTTTATTACAACAGTTTCAATTTCCCATCATTGATAACAGTTTGTGGCAATATAACATGGTTGTTAAAGTTTGTTTTTTACAAAACCCAAGAAAAAAAAATAGTTCAACAGCTGAAAGCGATCACGTACAATTTTCATTTTGAAAGATAACCGCCACACAATAAGACAACCAATACTGGGTGCAACACATAAAGCAAACCCACATCCACATTGATTAAAAGGGCACAATCAATTAAAATACAACACCTGTTCTTAGAAGTGTTTTCACATCTAGACTGTAGATTTGCTTTTTTCTCTTCCTCTTTTCCAAATAAAAAAAGCATTTCACTGAAGCAGCCCTACCAAGAAGGTGTTAATCATTACCAACATAAATAAACAAAGATTGTGCAGTTTATCCTAAAAGTTTAAATAAAAAATACAATGCCATAACTTTGCGAGCTGGTCACCACGCCCCCTTGTCCTATGGCAATAGCTGAAACCAACACAAAATAGCCACCATTGGCGCCAGATGGATCCAAGCTACTAGCTCCTGGAATCAGAATCATCGCTGGACTGGATGCGGTCCAGACTCTAGGTGTTGTTAGAGGGGTCAGCTCATCCAATCCGACAGTGATGCAGCTTTAGATTTTCTCTTTTTATGTATCATTTTTTTCTTTTTTAACATTTTGGTTACAAAGTTAGACTGCTAAAAGAAGTGTGTGAAAAGAAGGCAATGCAGGGAAGGGAGTGTGCACAGTGCATGATGTCAGCTCGTGTCTTCACGAGGCCGCCTGCTTCTCCTGTTCAATGGCTGTAGACATAGAAGGAAGAATAGTACTGAAAATCCACTACATCTTTAATGCCCACACCCAATTTCTGCTTTGATCTCTTCGCAGATTACATGCATATTATTACCCAAGGCCACAGATATGAAGGATTTTAAATATTATCTTGCAATATTTAGTTTAATATATAGTTTAATATGATTTTGCAATACCAGATGGCCTGGGTATTAGAATGGCCAAAAGCACAATTATGTTCTGTTGTTCTTACTTTCTTTAGATGGCAATGGGTTTTTCTCCTGAGTCTCTGTCTTCTTCAGCTTGCTTTTGTCGAAACTGGTGACCTCCTCCAGGTTTGGTTTGTCAGACATGACTGGTTGTCTGCAGAGAGAACAAAAAGAATAAAAATGTCCTTTCTTTCCCTCCTTCTTGTCTGCAAGGAGAGAGAGAGAGAGAGAGAGAGAGAGAGAGAGAGAGAGAGAGAGAGAGAGAGAGAGAGCTGCTTCCCTAAAACACCCGAGGCAGTGAATATCTTAAAATCTATTGTTCGGTCAAAGGCGATTTGTATCACATCCCGTTGATTTTCCTGACAGTGACACACACAACTGAACAGAACCGCACCCATTCTGAATGTCGTCTGAGACAGCGATTTATATAGCCTATATATAGCAAAACCTATGTCCACGATGAGATTACAAGTGAATCGCAAATATGGCTATTCAATAATATAGCGAATTATTTTGCTCATATACTTTGCTTCAGCTAAAACCTACAGAATTTTGCTCATGGTCATATTTGTTTCGTGAGCATGGTGAAATCTGTCTTGGTTTTGCAGAATCTAGCAGTGTGAAACCAGTGTGACCAAGGAACATAATGCTGCCGTTTATTTTAACGGCCACTTCGCCAGTCATTTGTTATAACACATTATCAGATTACTGTACATTTATGAGGCACGTCCTTATAAATGCATTTGAAGCACAAATAGGCTTAACAAAGGAAAATAGGTTAAGCGCCTTGTTCATGTCTTTGAGACGCCGACTTTAAAACAACATTTCGTATATCGTTAACTGCAATGTTCAAATCATGTTTTGAACAGAAGGTGTCTTAAAATATAGACATCCTTTGTTATGCAGAATTATTTTGAAAATGTCTCACTTCCAATAAAAATGTATCTAACGTTTTGCATTCTTATCAATAGGCCTACATATCACGGCACCAATAACATTTTTTAAATGTTACTATTAGATTTAAAAGACATACCTTTCTAGACGGATTCGATATAGAAGTCTTTAGTTCATCTACGTTGCAGTACTGCGGCGCGCCAATGCCCCAGCATGAAATATATAGAGAGGGGTATGCTAATCAAAGTCTGACGTCACTTCTCAGGTCTCCGTGAAAAAAGAACAATGTTCAGGTAATAAGAATGTAACATCCTCTAAATCGATTATTTTAATAACAGATACAACCAAATCGAAATACAAGTGACTTAATGTGTACGATTCATGACAGATTGATAAAATGCATCTATGAGTTTTATCATCGATACGACTTTAGCATCGTGCCAAGACGCCATCTTGTGGACATGTTTTACACTATTATAATTTCGCAAATTGTATCTACTAATAGCGATTTAGCTCTTTTTTTGTCCGACAGCTATTTATATTAGCTGGGGATATCTTAATTTAGATAATCGAACCCTTAGTAGATTACTAAATCTACTAATTAAATTCAAATGAATTTTAAATTTTAAAACACTTGTAGAGATATTTTGATTCCACATACAATGTCAAACGTTTTAATAACGTTTGTGTGCTCTTTTTTTTGTCAAAAAATTATTTTCATAAATATAGCAATAACTTAACGGACACTTATATGTGAATTTAATTTGACAATGCGTAATTTTGATGTGCTTTTAGTTTGACATTACAGTATGATCCGGAAGTGTTTTTGCACGGTGCACACATGTGCGTAACTTACCGTGTTTGGAGTTTCTCACGTGCTGGTCTGTGACGCTTATTGCATAAAAACATTAGCACCTCACTCAGAAAATATGAAGTTTGCTTACAAGGTATGATAAAAACTATTTTCATTGTGATGTTCTTATTGTGGTTATGTGAGGGTTGTGGATCCAGTTTAGCGAGAAATCCACAATTTAGAGAGTTGTGTGACTCATGTAGAAAACGGGAATATCTAAAATAAACTTCTTCTAAAATGAAATTTCTTTCTAGTTTTCCAACTTATTAGGGTCATTTTATCGCCAAGGGAACCTGTCTTTCTCTAAAGATGGCAATTTTGTCATCAGTCCAGTCGGCAACCGCATCTCTGTCTTTGATCTGAAAAAGTGAGTGTCACTAACTTCAACGTTCAGCCATAATGCTTTCATACCCAGACAAACTAAGTGTTTAAAGTGCCTTATTAACACAATTGGGAATTATACTGCCTTTTTCTGAGAAACTGTAATACCTCGTTTTCGGCAGTAACAAGTCAGAAACCTTGCCAGTGTCTACCACAAAGAACATCACCTGTGTCGGAATCTGCCCAGATGGGAATCTTGCCATACTTATAGATGAAGGTATGAAAAAGTGCAGCGTTCACCGTGCTTGGATTTAATTTCAAAATAAGTGAAATCCGGTAGTTGAATAGTTTGTTTGGGAAGAGTTATGTGCTTATGACCCTTTACCCACATTATGTTTCAGATGGAGCAGCTGTACTTGTCAGCTTGGTCACTCGGGCAGTACTCCACCATCATCACTTCCATAAGCCTGTTCACAGCGTTTGCTTCTCCCCTGATGGAAGGTCAGCTATAACACCCCTACATACACAGCCCTTGACATTTTTTAAGGATTCTATGCATGAGCAGCTGCTACAGTAATTCAATCTCATGTTTTGTCTTTCTGAAAGGAAATTTGTGATAACGAAGGAAAATGTGGCTCTAATGTACCATGCACCTGGAAGAAACGGAGAGTTTAATGCCTTTGCATTAGACAAGAGTTATTATGGACCATTTGATGAGACAACTTGCATCGACTGGACTGATGATTCCAAGTGTGTAACAACTTAGTTTCTATTCTTTCTTTTACTAATAGTGCTGCCTTATCTGATAAACACACCAGCTTTCAGTGTTTCAATAATAGTAGGTTATACCTCCTTACACTATTTAGGAATCTTGGCATAGTGTGTTGGATCTCTAAATGGACAAATTTAGTTAATTGGTCAGCAAGTAAAGACGCTGACTGTTGCAGTTGCAAGTTCGAATCCAGGGCATGCTGAGTGATTTCAGTCAAGCTTCCTAAGCAACCAATTGGCCCGGTTGCTAAGGTGGGTAGAGTCATGTTGGGTTAACCTCCTCGTGGTCACTATAGTGTGGTTCTCGCTGAGTTGTGCGTAGATGCTGCAGAGAATAGCGTGAGCCTCCACAGGCGCTACGTCTCCTCGGTAACATATTCAAAAAGCACGTGATGCGTGGATTAATGGTCTCAGACACCGAGGCAACTGAGTGGCAACCAAGTCCTCTGCCACCAGGATTGAGGTGAGTCACTACACCACCACGAGGACTTAGAGCGCTTGGGAATTGGGCATTCCAAATTGGGGATAAAAAAAACACTCTAATATAGGAAGAAAGGAATAACAATTGATGCATTGCCATTGCAACAGCATTTAAGATATCAAATAACCCTTAAAAATTTACATCAGCAGTGTCTTGAAATTAAACAAAACAATTTTTTTTTTTAATTAATAAAAAAAAAGGCAATTCATGTAAACATAAGAGGGCTATTTCAAAGTCTGTTAAAATGTTCATACTTCCTGCTGCCATTTAGTGGCACAATAACCGTGACCCATAATAGCCACATGTATGTGATCAGCCCCCATTTCCAAACATGCAGCTGAATTTTCATAAAAATCATACAAATCACACAGAAGATATAAGGAACTTCCTGTTTCACATTTTTAGCCATAAATGTATTGCTTTGCCATGGTGACACCATTCAATCAGTTTGCAATTTAGCATCTACAATGGCTTGGCATGATGTTGCATACATTTGGTGCCATTCACATTAATCCCCTGGGAGGAGTATTTAAATTTTAAAAGGATTTTCAGAAATTCAAAAATGGCTGACTTCCTGTTTGGCAGAGCTAATGACTATAATTATGATAGTTGTCTGGCTTAGTGAGAACTATATGTATGAGTTTTCACACATGTTAAGTGCCCCAAAAGTACTAAAAACTTGAAAGAATAATAAAAATCCTTAGAAGAACAATAGGGCCTCTGCATTTTCAGTGCTTGGGCCCTAATAAATGTTAGCAATTCACAATCAATGTAATTTTGGTAACTTTGGTAAAAAGGTTCCATTCGTTAATATTAGGTATCATGAACAAACAATTATATTTTTACAGCCTTTATCAATTTTAATGTTAGATTTATTATTTATCCCCTTTTTTCCAAATTTGGAATGCCCAATTCCCACTACTTAATAGGTCCTCGTGGTGGTGCGGTTACTGAACTCAATCCGGGTGGTTGAGGACAAGTCTCTGTTGCCTCTGCTTCTGAGACAGTCAATCCGTAAATTTACTTAAGAAAATTCATTTTAATATTTAAATATTTTAAAATATTGGAAAATCCTTAAAACAAGATACATTTATCTGAGAAGCATCATATAAGATATTTAGAATTTATTTTAGAGCAAATATCTTGAATATGAGTATTTTTTTTTTCTTTACTGCACTGGCAGAAGTGAAAAAATACACCTCAAAATACACTTATATTTAAGATGCATTCTCTTAAAGCAAGTCTAAATATCTGTTTCTTCTCAAGTAAATGTATCTTGTTTTATGGATTTGTAGACCATTTTTAATGGAAAACATACAAAAACACTTTAACCATATGATTTTTTGCAGTGAAATATAATTAAACTATTAAAATGAATAGTCTGTTAAGAGCTAGTGATTAATCATTGTAATTATAGCCCGAATAATCGTTCTAATAAACGTTAGTGTCACAATTACCTGTTGTCTGCCCTGTGTTCTCTGTCGCACTATCACCTGTTGTCTGCCCTGTGTTCTCTGTCGCACTATCACGTTTATGTCATGTTTCCTTGTCTGCTCCGTGTTTTCCACTTCACCCGTCACCGTTCGCGCTCCATGTCGTGTTTTCCTTGTTGTTCGTCCCGTGTTTCACTGTCCTTGTCTAAACTACATTTCCCACAATTCCCGGCCTCCGTCACTGCCTGCACTCATCAGTGTTTTCACCTGGTCTTGTTCAGTCTCCACTTTGTCCGTGTATTTAAACCCCGGTTCTTTGTTCAGTCCCTGTCGATCATTGTTTGAATGTTGATGACGTTTCATGTCGGTGCCTGTTGCTACTCGTGTTATTCGTGTTCCCTCGTGGTTATCCTGTTCCCTGTCTGTACCTTCCGAGGTTACCCTGCTGTTCACGGATGCTCGTCAACTAGTTTTCACCCGTGTGTGAGTTTATGTTTGAGTTTACTTTTCCCATCGTGGACCCCTTTTATTTGTTCCAGTGTTTTGTATTCATCCTATTGATTTTCTATTAAACCGCTTTTGGATCCGAATTCCCTGTCTGCCTGCTCCTTTCCACAAGCATTACAGTTAGAGTAGTTGATTATAAAAATAATCGATTGTTGCAGCCCTATATATATTGCAACTGTATAATAATGTACTTTAATATTTATTGTAATAATAATATTAATTAATAAAAATGAAGCAATACATCACAAGCAAGACAGCTGTTGAATAAAAGTTTGGCAAAAACAATACAATGACATGTTCAAAAGTTCTTTTCACTTGTTAAATGTTTTTAGAATTAATTTATTTGACAACATGTTGATAATTAAATTAAACTTAAAAAATGGAGTTCTGGAAAATAATAATGATTACAATAATTATTAATTTATTTAAGATATTAAACTGTTGTGTTTAATACCATATTAGCATATTTTTGCTGTGGTATCGAAATTGGTATTGAGAACTGTGAAATTTTCACTGATTTCATTACAGACTACTGAAATTTTGGTACCATGACAACACTAGTGCATTCATATACAGTTTCGTCCGATGTCATCTTGTGATTTATTGAATGCAATTTTATAGTGCACACCTGCACTTTTCACCTGTTCTTTTGTGATGAGCTCACTGCACGAAGAACAAACCCTGGTTGAGAGAGTCGTGAACAAATTACACTTTTGAACTGGGTCTTTTTCATAAATCACCTGAAAAGAACTGAGGGATTGAGCTCAGGTTAACAGTTTGAATCAGATTCACCACTGTGAGTGCAGGCATTTAAAAATAAGAGTCCCATGTATAGTTCAATTTATAATTAAAAGTCACGTATTGTTTACCACTATTTTCAAATTATTTATTGGGATTGGAGTAGCACAATAAACTGCATCTGATATATATATATATATTGCCTTAGTCTTTACTGTTAACGGATGTCCCAGACACAATGCTGCCTATGACCCCAAGAACACCATCCCCACCGTTAAACATGGAGGTGGAAACATTATACTCTGGGGTGTTTTTCTGCTAAGGGGACAGCACAACTTCACTGCATCAAAGGGACGATGGACCCATGTACTGTCAAAGCTTGGGTGAGAACCTCCTTCCCTCAGCCAGGGCATTGAAAATGGGTCATGGATGGGTATTCCAGCATGACAATGACCCAAAACACACGGCCAAGGCAACAAAGGAGTGGCTCAAGAAGAAGCACTTTAAGATCCTGGAGTGGCCTAGCCAGTCTCCAGACATTAATCCCATAGAAAATCTGTGGAGGGAGCTAAAGGTTCGAGTGGCCAGACGTCAGCCTTGAAACCTTAATGACTTGGAGAAGATCTGCAAAGAGGAGTGGGACAAAATCCCTCCTGAGATGCGTGCAAACCTGGTGGCCAACTACAAGAAACGTCTGACCTCAGTGATAGCCAACAAGGGTTTTGCCACCAAGTACTAAGTCATGTTTTGCTGAGGGGTCAAATACTTATTTCCCTCATTCAAATTAACCTACCATTAATATTATAGACTGATCTTTTGTTTGTCAGTGGGCAAACGTATAATACCAGCAGGGGATAAAATACTTTTTTTCACAAATGAAGTGTTTCCACAATTTAATTGTGTGGGCATAAAAATATAACTGCACAATATAACTTGCAAAAGTGTGGCAAAGGGCACTTTAAAAAAAAAATCTGAATCGGATGAACTTGGTGTTAAAAAGTCGGATATCGGTATCTGCCTCAAATTTTCTGATCTGCACCTCTAGATACTTGATTATCATTTGATTAACAGTTTAATTTCCCTCTCTCTGATAATTCAGGTGCTTTGCTGTTGGTAGCAAGGATATGACGACATGGATCTTTGGAGCGGAGAGATGGGCGAATCTTATCTATTACTCACTGGGTGGACACAAGGACATCATAGTAGGCTGTTTCTTTGAGAAGGACAGCTTGGACGTAAGTTTGCAAGTAGCGTTTGCTGCATGTTTTTAGCACAGTTGGCAGCATAGAAGTAATCATATGACTCCAGTTGTTTAATCCTTATCTTCAGAAGTGGTATGATAGGTGTGGGTGCGAAACAGATCAATATTGAAGTCCTTTTATTCCTATAAATGTCCACTTTCTCTTCCACATTCTTTTTGTTTTTGCCGATTCACATTATTTGTGCATATTATTTCCTGCTGGACAGGGATGAGAATTTGTAATAAAAAAAAAAGGAAAATGCAAAGCCTCATTTTTGGTTAGGTAACTTTAAGTTATTAACTTATTTAAAATAGCAGATTTTGAAGTAACAAATGTTTTTGCATTATTTCTTGTTATATCATTTACTTTAAAAAAATATATCATTGTATTACTTAATTGTTTGCAGTTGGGGTCCTATTGAGCCTCTGAGCATAATTAGAATCTGTAGTTTCCCACCTGTTAAAAAAAACACACATGGTATGTTGTGCATGGATTGTGGAGACTCTACTCTCCACGCATCAACATACCATATGCTGTATTGAAAGCGAGAACCACTAATCGCGACCACTAGGAAGTTACCCCATGTGACTCTAACCTCCCTAGCAACCGGGCCAATTTGGTTGCTCAGGAGACCTGGCTGGATTCACCCAGCACACCCTGGATTCGATCTCGTGTCTCCAGGGTTGGTAATCCACGGCAATACTCACTGAGCTACCTGGGCCCCCATACTTTAACTAACTTAAAAAAAAAAAAGTAAAATACATGTGCCCACTTTGCTTGGAAAAATTTGGGATTAAATTGCATAATAATAATAATAATAATGCATATGTGTACACACACAAACATATATAAATTATCCACAGCTCTTGAAATAATTAAGAGACTACTGCAAAATTATCAGTTTCTCTGGATTTACTGTTTATAGGTATGCTTGAGGAAAATAATTTGTTTTGTTTTATTCTATAAACCGGGTTCGTACAAGTTGTTTGAAGCACTTGAATTTAGCTTTTTCAAATTTAAGTATTGGAAAATGCTTAAAGAAAAAGGTGCTTAAAGTTCTTGAATTATAGAAAATCTTAAAATATGTTGCTTAAATCATTTAGTAAATTAAATTTTATTTTCGGAAAAACAGGACAACAGACCACTAGACCACTGCTGAAGCAGGCAGCACGTAGACGGCACTGTCACGTGGTACCTGTTACTTTAGGCAGCACTGTTCAGAATGGGCCAATCAGAATCACCGCTGGAGGATTTAAAATGTATATATTTTATAGACATTGCTGTTGCGGATTTAACAAGTATGAATCCTTGCAACTGTCAGTTTTAATTACAATTTACTCTCCAGAGTGAAAAAAAATATGAGATGTAAAACGTTTTGAATGATTTGATTGCAGATCAATGGAGGTTTCAGTTTTATCTGTCTAGTGACCCCTTCTGTAATGAAACCTTTGTCTCCCATAATATGTTATTTCTGACAACATTTGGGTCATTATCAAAATATGTTGACAAACATGTCCCTTGACTTTTTTTGTCATGAAAAAGCTTTCAAATAGCAAAAAAAAAAAAGAAATAAATATTTTATAACCTAACCTTTAATTATTTGAAATGGCTTGTCTCTGTTTTGCTAATTTTTTTGAAAATATATTTGAAATTGTTAATTGCCTGAAAAAAAAATCCTTGTTGCTAATAATTTTAATAATTTAAAAAGATCGTTGCTCCCTTTATTTCATGTTATTGGTTTTATCAATGTTAAAACCTTTTATATATATATATATATATATATATATATATATATATATATATATATATATATATGCTTTTAAAAAAATAAATAGAAAATAACTTACGGTTTAAGTTCAGAGGCTGCTTTAATATGCCTATAGTGGTTTTTCTCAGCATGTTAAGTTATTCATATTTTCGCACAAAAATATTTGGTGTTGTACTCCACTGAACCCTCAAAATGTGGTTAACCCTCGTTAGTGTTAACTTGCTTCATTCGTCAAATAAAATTTAATAATAAAATAAATAACAACAGCCAAGATGTCCTTTTATGAATAAAAATGAATGTCAACATGTTACAAAATGGAACATTTCAATATTTTGTAAGTTGGAAAGTCAATTTTTTTTTGAGAATGACCCATTTGCAATTTCGGTCAGTTCTTCACATAAATCTGTTGTGACTTTAGAAAACATGGAACAGCACACATGAGTCATATGGACTACTATTTACGAACCCAGTTCTTCACTTTTGTTGTAAAGTGAAGTGCATTTTAAGGGAGCACACTACAAGTGCACATCAATTTCGTCAAGAATGAACCAAGAATTGTTACTGTGAGAATATGTAGTTAAAGATGCTCATAGTTGTACTTGTCATAAGTGGTGTTCTATAAAAAAAAATATGGCTGTCAATCGATTAAAGTCTTTAACCGAAATAATTGCATGATGTCACGATTAATCGCATATACAAATATTTGCTGAGAAAGCCCCTCATATAACATTTCAAAATATAATTATGAAATAATTATGCATAGTTATCTTTAAATATTAAAAAATTATATATATATTCAGATAATTAAAATGCATTACATTCTTGTGGCAGAAGTTAATCATTGATAAGATGATACAAAAAAACAGCTTTAGAATACAATGTATTGTTTACTACCATATTATTGAACATAAGTCAATTATTGTCATTCAGTTCACAGCAATCCATTTTGCAAGTGAATTTGTCAATCAGTTCGAGATTCATTATGAGGGCTTGTTTAAGGACCCGTCAATTTCAACAAGCGTCAGATATGCTTGTGTAGTGTCTCGGGTGCGTTGTGTCATAAACATTTGATTTTTAGGTCACTGTGTCAAGTTAAATATAGTTTAATACTTGGAACACATCTTGAGATCGCTTAGTTAGAATTTGCGCTCCATCAAATATTTTGAACGTAACGAATGTCTGTTTCGTGCTGTTTGATTGTTTTCTATACTGTATAAACTGCGCATTGCCACACAGCTGAAATGTCAGTTACTGCCCTCTGGAGTAAACGGGTTGTACAACAAGCTTGCATTTCACAGGAATCTTCCTTATTACAATCCGGGGGCATTGCGATTTAATTGTTTACATTTTTATAAAATTAATCGCACTGAATTAATGCGTTAAATAGCGACAGCCCTAATAAAATGTATGAACTTGAATGGTTAAAATATTTTTATTTAAAATTAACAAAAATAATTAGTTTTAATGACATCTCGAGCATAGTCCATGAACACAAATAAAAATGTACTTGAAAAGTCCTTGAATTTAACTTTTGAAGCATCTCTACAAACCCTGTATAAAATACTGACAACATTTCTCCCAAATTCTAAATAGAAAAAAATCAATTTAGATCATTTATTTGCAGAAAATGACAACTGGTCAAAATAAAAAAAGAGACCATGTTTTCAGAAGTTCATATACATTTTTAAACAATACAATACAACACAGCCAGGTCAATAAAGGTGTGGACGAAGGACCACCGGATCAAGATCCTGGCGTGGACCGCTCAATCTCCAGATCTGAACCCCATTGAAAACCTCTGGAATGTGATCAAAAGGAAGATGTATGGACACAAGCAATCAAACAAAGCCAAGCTGCTTACATTTTTGTGCCAGGAGTGGCATAAAGTCACCCAACAGCAATGTGAAAGACTGGTAGAGATCATGCCAAGACGCATGAAAGCTGTGATTGAAAATCAGGGTTATTCCATTAATATTGTTTTCTGAATTAAAAATTAAAAACGAAAAAATCACATGTACATAAGTATTCACAGCCTTTGCCATGACACTCAAAATTGAGCTCAGGTGCATCCTGTTCCCGTTGATCATCCTTGATGTTTCTACAGGGTTTCCGCGGGGCATTAAAAGTCATTAAATGGATTTTGTGAAAAGTAAGGCCTTAAATAGCATTAAATGTTATTCCTTCAGGCATTAAAAAGGGTGCCATGCATGGACTTAAGAGAAAAGCTTTGGAAGATGAGCTGGAAGAACTGAAAAAGAAAAGGGAGTTGTTGATGGAGATGTGCGCCAGCCTTCAGAATGATGTCGATCAACTAGCTTAGCAGGCCAAAAAGAAATCTAACACAATGATTACAAAATCGAATACTATGAGGAGATACAAGGACAAATGCAATGAATTGAAAAATGTTGAGTCAGAGTTGGAACTAAAAGTGAGCGAACTAAGGCACATGGATTAATTCTCTTATTTACATAAAGTTAAAACTGTAATTTCTATAGCACTTGAATTTTGGTTACAATTGGGACATGGGCTTTTTAAAAATGTATTGTGTGTGTGTATACACACATATATACACGTGGTTAGTCATGGGTCATGTATGGCATTAAAAAAGGCATTTAAAAGCATTAAATTAGTTTTGATGATACCTGCAGAAACCCTGTTCTACAACTTGATTGGAGTCCACCTGTGGTAAATTCAGTTGATTGGACATGATTTTAAAAGGCACACACATGTCTATATAAGGTCCCACAGTTAACAGTGCATGTCAGGGCACAAACCAAGCCATGAAGTCCAAGGAATTGTCAGTAAACCTCTGAGACAGGATTGTATTGAGGCAAAGATCTGGGAAAGAGTACAGAAAAATTTCTGCAGCATTGAAGGTCCCAATGAGCACAGTGCCATCCATCCGTAAATGGAAGAAGTTGTAACCACCAGGACTCTTCCTAGAGCTGGCCGCCCAGCCAAACTGAGCGATCGGGGGTGAAGGACGTTTGTCAGGGAGGTGACCAAGAACTCTGTGGAGAGAGGAGAACCTTCCAGAAGAACGATCATCTCTGCAGCACTCCACCAAATCAGGCCTGTATGGTAGAGTGGCCAGTCGGAAGCCACTCCTCAGTAAAAGACACATGACAGCCCATCTGGAGTTTGCCAAAAGGCAATGAGCATGAGAAACAAAATTCTCTGGTCTGATGAAACAAAGATTGAACTCTTGGCCTGAATGGCAAGCGTCATGTCTGGAGGAAACCAAGCACCGCTCATCACCTGGCCAATACCATCTCTACAGTGAAGCATGGTGGTGGCAGCATCATGCTCGTGGTGATGTTTTTCAGTGGCAGGAACTGGGAGACTAGTCAGGATCGATGAAAACCTCCAGAGCGCTCTGGACCTCAGACTGGGGCAAAGTTTCATCTTCCAACAGGACAACGACCCTATGCACACAGCCAAGATAACAAAGGAGTGGCTATGGGACCACTCTGTGAATGTCCTTAAGTGGCCCAGACTTGAACCCGATTGAACATCTCAGGAGAGATCTGAAAATGGCTGTGCACCGATGCTCCCCATCCAACCTGATGGAGCTTGAGAGGTCCTGCAAAGAATAATGGGAGAAACTGCCCACAAATAGGTGTGCCAAGCTTGTATCATCATACTCAAAAAGACTTGAGGCTGTAATTGGGTGCTTTAACAAAGTTTTGAGCAAAGGCTGTGAATACTTATGTACATGTGATTTTATTTTTTATTTTTAATACATTTTCAAAGATATCAAACAAACTTCTTTCACATTGTCATTATGGGGTATTGTTTGTTGAATTTTGAGGAAAATAATGAATTGAATAATTTTTGGAATAAGGCTGTAACATAACAAAATATGGAAAAAGTGAAGCGCTGTGAATACTTTCCGGATGCACTGTATATGTATGTATTAGAGATGTAACGGTATGAAAATTTCATATCACGATTATTGTGACCAAAAATATCACGGTTATCAGTATTATCACGGTATTTTTAAAATGTACAAAAAGTACTGATACACACACTGAAATAATTTAAATAGGTTTTATATTTGAAAATCAACAAATAAAATTAGTAAACAAGGGAATATCAAATGAAGTATAATAATTATTATTATTGATGTGGTTTTATTATTAACTTAAATGATCAAAATATGTTGGTTGGGTGATTAAACTACACAACATGTTATTTACATAGCTCTCTGATATTCTTGATTCTGGTTGCTCATCCTGAAACACCAGCTTCTTTCATGTCTCACACTCTCTCCTTTCATACCTCCCACAACTATTGCCATTGTGTCTGTTATAGTTATTGATTGAATTGAAAATTAAATCGGAGGACTTCAGTATTTGTATTGGATGATTGTTTTGTAGATTGCAATGGATTATAAAATAAATAACTTTTTAAATTTAAAACATTCATCTCAAATCACTTTCGTGTCCCCGTAATTATTTGAAAAGCTGTGTATTAGTGGTATGAATGTACATCACTTAAATGTTGCACGTGTTCGTTACTAACTACGTTTCCATTCAAGGAAAGGCCTGTGTTAATTATGACGACAAGGTCATTTATTGCTAATTTATTGTACGTTATTATTGATTGATTTTAATGGCATATAGATCCGATGCTGCAAACATTACACTTCCAGGAGTGCCAAAACAAATGTCATGTCATATGCACATCGACAAGTGCACGGAGAACAAATAAATGGCCACTGTTTAATTTAATTGCGGCAGCCATCCATTTATTAAATTTGCTTTTCCACACCGTTCAAAATAATAGACGGCAGTCATGACATTAGCCCATAATACAAAAAACACATAATTTAAAAATAAATACTCAATACTAGGAGAAAATCATCATTTGGACCACTAACATATAACCCAATTCTATACAATTATTGTTTAGCTTACTTATGAAAAATGCTGGCAAACTTCTGTGTATTATATTAAATAAATTGCCAAACTAAAAAAAAATATATTTTTAGACCTATGTATGCCTTTACACAAACTTAAATTAGTCATACCCTGTTCTTTAGATGAATGAAGTCGTTTGAATGACGTTTTCTGAATGTTCTAGATTTTTTCAAGACTATAAACTATCAGAACTATTTGTCTAATGAGTTCACTTTCAGAAAACAAGCTTTTGAACATTTTAAAATGTTTATATATTTATTTATTTTTTTCAGTTATTAGTTATTAGTTATTAGATT
Source organism: Xyrauchen texanus (assembly GCF_025860055.1). Lineage (NCBI taxonomy): Eukaryota > Metazoa > Chordata > Actinopteri > Cypriniformes > Catostomidae > Xyrauchen > Xyrauchen texanus. The sequence goes on along the minus strand of NC_068280.1, from coordinate 25,594,808 downwards.
ATCTCTGCACCAGAAAATCAGAGAGACTTCTGGGTTGATTTATTTCAATCAGGATGGCAAGGAGACTTGATAAGTATCACTATGTTAACTGCCTAGCAACCAGATGGGGTTACCCTAGCAACCGAGTAACAAATCACATATCTCTGCATCAGAAAAGCGTAGAGACTTCCGGGTTGACTTATTTCAATCAGGATGGCAAGGAGACTTCATTAGTATCACTATGGTAACTGCCTAGCAACCAGATGGGCTTACCCTAGCAACCGAGTAACAAATCACATATCTCTGCATCACAAAAACATAGAGACTTCGGGTTGACTTATTTCAATCAGGCTGGCAAGGACACTTGATTAGTATCACTATGGTAACTGCCTAGCAACCAGATGGGGTTACCCTAGCAACCGAGTAACAAATCACATATCTCTGCACCACAAAATAGTACAGACCTCTGGGTTGATTTATTTCATTCAGGATGGCAAGGACACTTTATTACTATCACTATGGTAACTGCCTAGCAACCAGATGGGGTTACCCTAGCAACCAAGTAACAAATCACATATCTCTGCACCAGAAAATATCACAGACCTCTGGGTTGATTTATTTCACTCAGGATGGCAAGGACACTTGATTACTATCACTATGGTAACTGCCTAGCAACCAGATGGGGTTACCCTAGCAACCGAGTAACAAATCACATATCTCTGCACTAGAAAACAGTACAGACTTCGGGTTGACTTATTTTACTCAGGATGGCAAGGAGACTTCATTAGTATCACTATGGTAACTGCCTAGCAACCATATGGGGTTACCCTAGCAACCAAGTAACAAATCACATATCTCTGCATCAGAAAAGCGTAGATACTTCTGGGTTGGTTTATTTCAATCAGGATGGCAAAGACACTTGATTATGATCACTATGGTAACTGCCTAGCAACAAGGAGGGGTTACCCTAGCAACCGAGTAACAAATCACATATCTCTGCACCAGAAAATTGAAGAGAATTCTGGGTTGATTTATTTTAATCAGGATGGCCAGGAGACTTGATTAGTATCACTATGGTAACTGCCTAGAAACCAGATGGGGTTAACCTAGCAACCGAGTAACAAATCACATATCTTTCCACCAGAAATTTGTAGAGATTTCGGGTTGACTTATTTCACTCAGGATGGCAAGGAGACTTCATTACTATCACTATGGTAACTGCCTAGCAACCATATGGGGTTACCCTAGCAACCAAGTAACAAATCACATATCTCTGCATCAGAAAAACGTACAGACTTCTGGGTTGGTTTATTTCACTCAGGATGGCAAGGAGACCTGATTACTATCACTATGGTAACTGCCTAGCAACCAGATGGGGTTACCCTAGCAACCGAGTAACAAATCACATATCTCTGCACCAGAAAACACTACAGACTTCGGGTTGACTTATTTCACTCAGGATGGAAAGGAGCCATGTGTTGTATTACCTTGGTAACTGCATAGCAACCACTTGGGCTTACCCTAGCAACCGAGTAACAAATCACATATTTCTGCACCAGAAAATCGTACAGACTTCTGGTTTGATTTATTTATGACCATAATTTTTGTTCTTTTCAAGTTATAGCATGCTGTTTGACGAGTTTTGCCACGGCAAGCACCACTCACATTTTCTTCAGGAAATGTACCTATCTAGTTAGTGGTGCTTCAAAGCATCCTATTGTAATCTCACATACTTATTGTATCTATATCTTACTTTTATTTATATTTTATTATTCTATCTCTTAACAAAACTCGGCACCTAACTTCGTCCACTTACCGTTTGGCGTAGACCCACGAATGAGGTGTCAAATCGAGCGACCTATTGAGGACACGTGTGCTATGACTTTTATAAGCGATCGGAGTGCGGTATTTGCCCCAGGGGCAAAAAAGCGGCGAAAAAATCCCATAGACTTAACATTGCGACAAACTTTGACGCGTCACAGCTCCGAGCGAGGATTTCGCAGAAGCGTGTGATTTGCCACATTTGAAGAGGCTGGCAGGCTCTGTAAGAGCATACCTCAATATGGGGTAAAAGTTGCACCCCTGGGGGCAGGAGCTGCCCAAAAATGCCCCAATTGACTTACAATGGTGTAGGACGGCCCATGAAATGAAATGGCATTGGGATTTGTATTCAACATAGCTCTGGATCACAGTGTCATAGAGACAATGGGGTGGGCTCATTTTACTCAGACGACCAATCAGTATCTCAGGATCATTTTGAATCTATCAAGCCACGCCCTAGCAACCATTTAGAGCACCTTAGCAACAAGTCCCATAGACTTCTAATGAAAGACATCAAAGGGATATCTCCGGATAGAAGTTTCATAGAAACACAAGGGTGGTCTCGTTTCACTCGGGACAGCAAACAGCCAATCATGAATCACCTCAACACTTCCTAGCCCCTCCCTAGCAACCATTGTCGAGCACCTTAGCAACCAAAATCCATAGAGGATATCTTCCATTCTGAATGTCACAGAGGCATGGGAGTTGGTTTATATCATTCATACTGACAAGCAGCCGTTGGAGATTCATGATTGGCAGCTGCCAAGCCACTCCTAGCAACTAAACAGAGTACCCTAGCAACCGTTTAGCAGTAACTATATCTCTGCACCAGAAAATCAGAGAAACTTCTGGGTTGATTTATTTCAATCAGGATGGCAAGGACACTTCATTAGTATCACTATGGTAACTGCCTAGCAACCAGATGGGGTTACCCTAGCAACCGAGTAACAAATCACATATCTCTGCATCAGAAAAACGTAGAGACTTCGGGTTGACTTATTTCAATCAGGATGGCAAGGACACTTGATTAGTATCACTATGGTAACTGCCTAGCAACCAGATGGGGTTACCCTAGCAACCGAGTAACAAATCACATATCTCTGCACCAGAAAACATACAGACTTCGGGTTGACTTATTTCAATCAGGATGGCAAGGACACTTGATTAGTATCACTATGGTAACTGCCTAGCAACCACATGGGGTTACCCTAGCAACCTAGTAACAAATCACATATTTCTGCACCAGAACATTATACAGACTTCTGGGTTGATTTATTTATGACCACAATTTCTGTTCTTTTCAAGCATGCTATTTGGCGAGTTTTGCCACGGCAAGCACCACTCACATTTTCTTCAGGAAATGTACCTATCTAGTATCTTTTATTTTATTAGTGGTGCTTGCAAAGCATCACTATTGTAATCTCACATACTTATTTTTATTTTTATACTTTTTATTATTCTATCTCCGTTACAAAACTTGACACCTAACTTTCGTCCCGCACCGTTTGGCGTAGACCCACGAATGAGGTGTCAAATCGAGCGACCTATTGAGGACACGTGTGCTATGACTTTTATAAGCGATCGAGTGCGGTAATTGCCCCAGGGGCAAAAAAGCGGCGAAAAATCCCATAGACTTAACATTGCGACAAACTTTGGGCGTCACAGCTCGGCGAGGATTTAGCAGAAGCGTGTGATTTGCCACATTTGAAGAGGCTGGCAGGCTCTGTAAGAGCATACCTCAAAATGGGGTAAAAGTTGCACCCCTGGGGGCAGGAGCTGCCCAAAAATGCCCCAATTGACTTACAATGGTGTAGGGCGGCCCATGAAATGAAATGGCATTGGGATTTGTATTCAACATAGCTCTGGATCACAGTGTCATAGAGACAATGGGGCGGGCTCATTTTACTCAGGCGACCAATCAGTATCTCAGGATCATTTTGAATCTATCAAGCCACGCCCTAGCAACAATTTAGAGCACCTTAGCAACAAGTCCCATACACTTCTAATGAAAGACATCAAAGGGATATCTCGGATAGAAGTTTCATAGAAACACAAGGGTGGTCTCGTTTCACTCGGGGCAGCAAACAGCCAATCATGAATCACCTCAACACTTCCTAGCCCCTCCTAGCAACCATTGTCGAGCACCTTAGCAACCAAAATCCATAGAGGATATCTTCCATTCTGAATGTCACAGAGGCATGGGAGTTGGTTTATATCATTCATACTGACAAGCAGCCGTTGGAGATTAATGATTGGCAGCTGCCAAGCCACTCCTAGCAACTAAACAGAGTACCCTAGCAACCCTTTAGCAGTAACTATATCTCTGCACCAGAAAATCAGAGAAACTTCTGGGTTGATTTATTTCAATCAGGATGGCAAGGACACTTCATTAGTATCACTAAGGTAACTGCCTAGCAACCAGATGGGGTTACCCTAGCAACCGAGTAACAAATCACATATCTCTGCATCAGAAAAGCGTAGAGACTTCGGGTTGACTTATTTCAATCAGGATGGCAAGGACACTTGATTACTATCACTATGATTACTGCCTAGCAACCAGATGGGGTTACCCTAGCAACCGAGTAACAAATCACATATCTCTGCACCAGAAAATAGTACTGACTTCGGGTTGATTTATTTCACTCAGGATGGCAAGGACACTTCATTACTATCACTATGGTAACTGCCTAGCAACCAGATGGGGTTACCCTAGCAACCGAGTAACAAATCACATATCTCTGCATCAGAAAAGCGTAGAGACTTCGGGTTGACTTATTTCAATCAGGATGGCAAGGACACTTGATTACTATCACTATGATTACTGCCTAGCAACCACATGGGGTTACCCTAGCAACCGAGTAACAAATCACATATCTCTGCACCAGAAAATAGTACTGACTTCGGGTTGATTTATTTCACTCAGGATGGCAAGGACACTTGATTACTATCACTATGGTAACTGCCTAGCAACCAGATGGGGTTACCCTAGCAACCGAGAAACACATCACATATCTCGGCACCAGAAAGAGTACAGACTTCCAGGTTGATTTATTTCAACCAGGATGGCAAGGACACTTCATTAGTATCAATATGGTAACTGCCTAGCAACCACATGGGGTTACCCTAGCAACCGAGTAACAAATCACATATCTCTGCATCAGAAAAGCGTAGATACTTCTGGGTTGACTTATTTCAATCAGGATGGCAAGGACACTTGATTACTATCACTATGGTAACTGCCTAGCAACCAGATGGGGTTACCCTAGCAACCAAATAACAAATCACATATCTCTGCATCAGAAAAGCGTAGAGACTTCGGGTTGACTTATTTCAATCAGGATGGCAAGGACACTTGATTACTATCACTATGATTACTGCCTAGCAACCAGATGGGGTTACCCTAGCAACCGAGTAACAAATCACATATCTCTGCACCACAAAATAGTACTGACTTCGGGTTGATTTATTTCACTCAGGATGGCAAGGACACTTGATTACTATCACTATGGTAACTGCCTAGCAACCAGATGGGGTTACCCTAGCAACCGAGAAACACATCACATATCTCGGCACCAGAAAAGAGTACAGACTTCCAGGTTGATTTATTTCAACCAGGATGGCAAGGACACTTCATTAGTATCAATATGGTAACTGCCTAGCAACCACATGGGGTTACCCTAGCAACCGAGTAACAAATCACATATCTCTGCATCAGAAAAGCGTACATACTTCTGGGTTGACTTATTTCAATCAGGATGGCAAGGACACTTGATTACTATCACTATGGTAACTGCCTAGCAACCAGATGGGGTTACCCTAGCAACCGAGTAACAAATCACATATCTCTGCACCAGAAAATAGTACTGACTTCGGGTTGATTTATTTCACTCAGGATCGCAAGGACACTTGATTACTATCACTATGGTAACTGCCTAGCAACCAGATGGGGTTACCCTAGCAACCGAGAAACAAATCACAGATCTCGGCACCAGAAAAGAGTACAGACTTCGGGTTGATTTATTTCAACCAGGATGGCAAGAACACTTCATTAGTATCAATATGGTAACTGCCTAGCAACCAGATGGGGTTACCCTAGCAACCAATTAACAAATCACATATCTCTGCATCAGAAAAGCGTAGAGACTTCTGGGTTGGTTTATTTCACTCAGGATGGCAAGGACACTTCATAAGTATCACTATGGTAACTTCCTAGCAACAAGGAGGGGTTACCCTAGCAACCAAATAACAAATCACATATCTCTGGATCAGAACATCAGTAGAGACTTCCTGGTTGACTGATTTTACTCTGGATAGCAAGGAGACTTGATAAGTATCACTATGGTAACTGCCTAGCAACCACATGGGGTTACCCTAGCAACCGAGTAACAAATCACATATCTCTGCACCAGAAAATAGTACAGACTTCGGGTTGACTTATTTCAATAAGGATGGCAAGGAGACTTCATTACTATCACTATGGTAACTGCCTAGCAACCAGATGGGTTTACCCTAGCAACCGAGTAACAAATCACATATCTCTGCATCAGAAAAGCGTAGAGACTTCTGGGTTGATTTATTTATGACCATAATTTTTGTTCTTTTCAAGCATGCTATTTCACGAGTTTTGCCACGGCAAGCACCACTCACATTTTCTTCAGGAAATGTACCTATCTAGTTATTTTATTTTTTTTTTTATTTTATATCTCTTAACAAAACTTGGCACCTAACTTCGTCCCGCACCGTTTGGCGTAGACCCACGAATGAGGTGTCAAATCGAGCGGCCTATTGAGGACACGTGTGCTATGACTTTTATAAGCGATCGAGTGCGGTATTTGCCCCAGGGGCAAAAAGCGGCGAAAAATCCCATAGACTTAACATTGAGACAAACTTTGGCGCGTCACAGCTCCAAGCGAGGATTTAGTAGAAGCGTGTGATTTGCCACATTTGAAGAGGCTGGCAGGCTCTGTAGAGCATACCTCAATATGGGGTAAAAGTTGCACCCCTGGGGGCAGGAGCTGCCTAAAAATGCCCCAATTGACTTATAATGGTGTAGGACGGCCCATGAAATGAAAAGGCATAGGGATTTGTATTGAACATAGCTCTGGATCACAGTGTCATAGAGACGAGGGGGTGGGCTCATTTTACTCAGACGACCAATCAGTCTCTCAGGATCATTGTGAAGCTATCAAGCCACGCCCTAGCAACCATTAAGAGCACCTTAGCAACAAGTCCCATAGACTTCTATTGAAACAGATCAAAGGGATATCTCCGGATAGAAGTGTCATAGAAACACAAGGGTGGTCTCGTTTGACTTCGGGACAGCAAACAGCCAATCATGCATCACATCAACACTTCCTAGCCCCTCCTAGCAACCATTGTCGAGCACCTTAACAACCAAAATCCATAGAGGGATATCTTCCATTCTGAATGTCACAGAGGCATGGGAGTTGGTTTATATCATTCATACTGACAAGCAGCCTTTGGAGATTCATGATTGGCAGCTGCCAAGCCACTCCCTAGCAACTAAACAGAGTACCCTAGCAACCGTTTAGCAGTAACTATATCTCTGCACCAGAAAATCAGAGAGACTTCTGGGTTGATTTATTTCAATCAGGATGGCAAGGACACTTGATTAGTATCACTATGGTAACTGCCTAGCAACCAGATGGGGTTACCCTAGCAACCGAGTAACAAATCACATATCTCTGCACCAGAAAACACTACAGACTTCGGGTTGACTTATTTCACTCAGGATGGAAAGGAGCCATGTATTGTATTACCTTGGTAACTGCATAGCAACCACATGGGCTTACCCTAGCAACCGAGTAACAAATCACATATTTCTGCACCAGAAAATCATACAGACTTCTGGGTTGATTTATTTATGACCATAATTTTTGTTCTTTTCAAGTTACTAACATGCTGTTTGACCTGAGTTTTAGCCACGGCAAGCACCACTCACATTTTCTTCAGGAAATGTACCTCATCTAGTTATCACTATTTATACTTTTTATTTTTATTTTTATTATATCTCTTAACAAAACTTCGGCACCTAACTTCGTCCCGCACCGTTTGGCGTAGACCCACGAATGAGGTATCAAATCGAGCGGCCTATTGAGGACACGTGTGCTATGACTTTTATAAGCGTCGAGTGCGGTATTTGCCCCAGGGGCAAAAAGCGGCGAAAAATCCCATAGACTTAACATTGAGACAAACTTTGTGGCGTCACAGCTCCAAGCGAGGATTTCAGTAGAAGCGTGTGATTTGCCACATTTGAAGAGGCTGGCAGGCTCTGTAAGAGCATACCTCAATATGGGGTAAAAGTTGCACCCCTGGGGGCAGGAGCTGCCCAAAAATGCCCCAATTGACTTATAATGGTGTAGGGCGGCCCATGAAATGAAAAGGCATAGGGATTTGTATTGAACATAGCTCTGGATCACAGTGTCATAGAGACGAGGGGTGGGCTCATTTTACTCAGACAACCAATCAGTCTCTCTGGATCATTGTGAAGCTATCAAGCCACGCCCTAGCAACCATTAAGAGCACCTTAGCAACAAGTCCCATAGACTTCTATTGAAAAAGATCAAAGGGATATCTCCGGATAGAAGTGTCATAGAAACACAAGGGTGGTCTCGTTTGACTCGGGACAGCAAACAGCCAATCATGCATCACTTCAACACTTCCTAGCCCTCCCTAGCAACCATTGTCGAGCACCTTAACAACCAAAATCCATAGAGGGATATCTTCCATTCTGAATGTCACAGAGGCATGGGAGTTGGTTTATATCATTCATACTGACAAGCAGCCTTTGGAGATTCATGATTGGCAGCTGCCAAGCCACTCCTAGCAACTACACAGAGTACCCTAGCAACCGTTTAGCAGTAACTATATCTCTGCACCAGAAAATCAGAGAGACTTCTGGGTTGATTTATTTCAATCAGGATGGCAAGGAGACTTGATAAGTATCACTATGTTAACTGCCTAGCAACCAGATGGGGTTACCCTAGCAACCGAGTAACAAATCACATATCTCTGCATCAGAAAAGCGTAGAGACTTCGGGTTGACTTATTTCAATCAGGATGGCAAGGACACTTCATTAGTATCACTATGGTAACTGCCTAGCAACCAGATGGGCTTACCCTAGCAACCGAGTAACAAATCACATATCTCTGCATCACAAAAACATAGAGACTTCGGGTTGACTTATTTCAATCAGGATGGCAAGGACACTTCATTAGTATCACTATGGTAACTGCCTAGCAACCAGATGGGCTTACCCTAGCAACCGAGTAACAAATCACATATCTCTGCATCAGAAAAGCGTAGAGACTTCGGGTTGACTTATTTCAATAAGGATGGCAAGGACACTTGATTAGTATCACTATGGTATCTGCCTAGCAACCAGATGGGGTTACCCTAGCAACCGAGTAAAAAATCACATATCTCTGCATCACAAAAACATAGAGACTTCGGGTTGACTTATTTCAATCAGGATGGCAAGGAGACTTCATTAGTATCACTATGGTAACTGCCTAGCAACCAGATGGGCTTACCCTAGCAACCGAGTAACAAATCACATATCTCTGCATCAGAAAAGCGTAGAGACTTCGGGTTGACTTATTTCAATCAGGATGGCAAGGAGACTTGATTAGTATCACTATGGTAACTGCCTAGCAACCAGATGGGGTTACCCTAGCAACCAGTAACAAATCACATATCTCTGCATCACAAAAGCGTAGAGACTTCGGGTTGACTTATTTCAATCAGGATGGCAAGAGACATCATTAGTATCACTATGGTAACTGCCTAGCAACCAGATGGGGTTACCCTAGCAACCGAGTAACAAATCACATATCTCTGCATCAGAAAACGTAGAGACTTCGGGTTGACTTATTTCAATCAGGATGGCAAGGAGACTTGATTAGTATCACTATGGTAACTGCCTAGCAACCAGATGGGGTTACCCTAGCAACCGAGCAACAAATCACATATCTCTGCACCAGAAAACACTACAGACTTCGGGTTGACTTATTTCACTCAGGATGGAAAGGAGCCATGTATTGTATTACCTTGGTAACTGCATAGCAACCACATGGGCTTACCCTAGCAACCGAGTAACAAATCACATATTTCTGCACCAGAAAATCGTACAGACTTCTGGGTTGATTTATTTATGACCATAATTTTTGTTCTTTTCAAGTTACAACATGCTGTTTGGCCGAGTTTTGCCACGGCAAGCACCACTCACATTTTCTTCAGGAAATGTACCTATCTAGTTAGTGGTGCTTGCAAAGCATCACTATTGTAATCTCACATACTTATTTTATTTTTATTTTTTATTATTATATCTCTTAACAAAACTTGACACCTAACTCGTCCCGCACCGTTTGGCGTAGACCCACGAATGAGGTGTCAAATCGAGCGGCCTATTGAGGACACGTGTGCTATGACTTTTATAAGCGATCGAGTGCGGTATTTGCCCCAGGGGCAAAAAAGCGGCGAAAAATCCCATAGACTTAACATTGAGACAAACTTTGGCGTCACAGCTCCAAGCGAGGATTTAGTAGAAGCGTGTGATTTGCCACATTTGAAGAGGCTGGCAGGCTCTGTAAGAGCATACCTCAATATGGGGTAAAAGTTGCACCCCTGGGGGCAGGAGCTGCCTAAAAATGCCCCAATTGACTTATAATGGTGTAGGGCGGCCCATGAAATGAAAAGGCATAGGGATTTGTATTGAACATAGCTCTGGATCACAGTGTCATAGAGACGAGGGGGTGGGCTCATTTTACTCAGACAACCAATCAGTCTCTCAGGATCATTGTGAAGCTATCAAGCCACGCCCTAGCAACCATTAAGAGCACCTTAGCAACAAGTCCCATAGACTTCTATTGAAAAAGATCAAAGGGATATCTCGGATAGAAGTGTCATAGAAACACAAGGGTGGTCTCGTTTGACTCGGGACAGCAAACAGCCAATCATGCATCACTTCAACACTTCCTAGCCCTCCCTAGCAACCATTGTCGAGCACCTTAACAACCAAAATCCATAGAGGATATCTTCCATTCTGAATGTCACAGAGGCATGGGAGTTGGTTTATATCATTCATACTGACAAGCAGCCTTTGGAGATTCATGATTGGCAGCTGCCAAGCCACTCCTAGCAACTAAACAGAGTACCCTAGCAACCGTTTAGCAGTAACTATATCTCTGCACCAGAAAATCAGAGAGACTTCTGGGTTGATTTATTTCAATCAGGATGGCAAGGAGACTTGATTAGTATCACTATGGTAACTGCCTAGCAACCAGATGGGGTTACCCTAGCAACCGAGTAACAAATCACATATCTCTGCATCAGAAAAGCGTAGAGACTTCGGGTTGACTTATTTCAATCAGGATGGCAAGGACACTTCATTAGTATCACTATGGTAACTGCCTAGCAACCAGATGGGCTTACCCTAGCAACCGAGTAACAAATCACATATCTCTGCATCACAAAAACATAGAGACTTCGGGTTGACTTATTTCAATCAGGATGGCAAGGACACTTGATTAGTATCACTATGGTAACTGCCTAGCAACCAGATGGGGTTACCCTAGCAACCGAGTAACAAATCACATATCTCTGCATCAGAAAAGCGTAGAGACTTCGGGTTGACTTATTTCAATCAGGATGGCAAGGACACTTGATTAGTATCACTATGGTATCTGCCTAGCAACCAGATGGGGTTACCCTAGCAACCGAGTAACAAATCACATATCTCTGCATCACAAAAACATAGAGACTTCGGGTTGACTTATTTCAATCAGGATGGCAAGGAGACTTCATTAGTATCACTATGGTAACTGCCTAGCAACCAGATGGGCTTACCCTAGCAACCGAGTAACAAATCACATATCTCTGCATCAGAAAGCGTACAGACTTCGGGTTGACTTATTTCAATCAGGATGGCAAGGACACTTGATTAGTATCACTATGGTAACTGCCTAGCAACCAGATGGGGTTACCCTAGCAACGAGTAACAAATCACATATCTCTGCATCAGAAAACATAGAGACTTCGGGTTGATTTATTTCAATCAGGATGGCAAGGACACTTGATTAGTATCACTATGGTAACTGCCTAGCAACCAGATGGGGTTACCCTAGCAGCGAGTAACAAATCACATATCTCTGCATCAGAAAACATAGAGACTTCGGGTTGACTTATTTCAATCAGGATGGCAAGGACACTTGATTACTATCACTATGGTAACTGCCTAGCAACCAGATGGGGTTACCCTAGCAACCGAGTAACAAATCACATATCTCTGCACCAGAAAATAGTACAGACTTCGGGTTGATTTATTTCAATCAGGATGGCAAGGACACTTCATTAGTATCACTATGGTAACTGCCTAGCAACCAGATGGGGTTACCCTAGCAACCGAGTAACAAATCACATATCTCTGCATCAGAAAATCGTAGAGACTTCTGGGTTGACTTATTTCAATCAGGATGGCAAGGACACTTGATTACTATCACTATGGTAACTGCCTAGCAACCAGATGGGGTTACCCTAGCAACCGAGTAACAAATCACATATCTCTGCACCAGAAAATAGTACAGACTTCGGGTTGATTTATTTCACTCAGGATGGCAAGGACACTTGATTACTATCACTATGGTAACTGCCTAGCAACCAGATGGGGTTACCCTAGCAACCGAGTAACAAATCACATATCTCTGCACCAGAAAGAGTACAGACTTCGGGTTGACTTATTTCAATCAGGATGGCAAGGACACTTGATTAGTATCACTATGGTAACTGCCTAGCAACCAGATGGGGTTACCCTAGCAACCGAGTAACAAATCACATATCTCTGCATCAGAAAAGCGTAGAGACTTCGGGTTGACTTATTTCAATCAGGATGGCAAGGACACTTGATTAGTATCACTATGGTAACTGCCTAGCAACCAGATGGGGTTACCCTAGCAACCGAGTAACAAATCACATATCTCTGCATCAGAAAAGCATAGAGACTTCGGGTTGACTTATTTCAATCAGGATGGCAAGGACACTTGATTAGTATCACTATGGTAACTGCCTAGCAACCAGATGGGGTTACCCTAGCAACCGAGTAACAAATCACATATCTCTGCATCAGAAAATCGTAGAGACTTCCGGGTTGATTTATTTCAATCAGGATGGCAAGGACACTTGATTAGTATCACTATGGTAACTGCCTAGCAACCAGATGGGGTTACCCTAGCAACCGAGTAACAAATCACATATCTCTGCATCAGAAAAGCAGTAGAGACTTCAGGTTGACTTATTTCAATCAGGATGGCAAGGACACTTCATTAGTATCACTATGGTAACTGCCTAGCAACCAGATGGGGTTACCCTAGCAACCGAGTAACAAATCACATATCTCTGCATCAGAAAATCATAGAGACTTCGGGTTGACTTATTTCAATCAGGATGGCAAGGACACTTGATTAGCTATCACTATGGTAACTGCCTAGCAACCAGATGGGGTTACCCTAGCAACCGAGTAACAAATCACATATCTCTGCATCAGAAAATAGTAGAGACTTCGGGTTGATTTATTTCAATCAGGATGGCAAGGACACTTGATTAGTATCACTATGGTAACTGCCTAGCAACCAGATGGGGTTACCCTAGCAACCGAGTAACAAATCACATATCTCTGCACCAGAAAAGCAGTAGAGACTTCGGGTTGATTTATTTCAATCAGGATGGCAAGGACACTTCATTAGTATCACTATGGTAACTGCCTAGCAACCAGATGGGGTTACCCTAGCAACCGAGTAACAAATCACATATCTCTGCATCAGAAAAGCGTAGAGACTTCGGGTTGACTTATTTCAATCAGGATGGCAAGGACACTTCATTAGTATCACTATGGTAACTGCCTAGCAACCAGATGGGGTTACCCTAGCAACCGAGTAACAAATCACATATCTCTGCATCACAAAAACGTAGAGACTTCGGGTTGACTTATTTCAATCAGGATGGCAAGGAGACTTGATTAGTATCACTATGGTAACTGCCTAGCAACCAGATGGGGTTACCCTAGCAACCGAGTAACAAATCACATATCTCTGCACCAGAAAACAGTACAGACTTCGGGTTGACTTATTTCACTCAGGATGGAAAGGAGCCATGTATTAGTATCACCTATGGTAACTGCCTAGCAACCACATGGGCTTACCCTAGCAACCGAGTAACAAATCACATATTTCTGCACCAGAAAATCGTACAGACTTCTGGGTTGATTTATTTATGACCATAATTTTTGTTCTTTTCAAGTTACAACATGCTATTTGACGAGTTTTGCCACGGCAAGCACCACTCACATTTTCTTCAGGAAATGTACCTATCTAGTTCTTATTATTTATTATTATTTCTTATTTTATTATATCTCTTAACAAAACTTGGCACCTAACTCGTCCGCACCGTTTGGCGTAGACCCACGAATGAGGTGTCAAATCGAGCGACCTATTGAGGACACGTGTGCTATGACTTTTATAAGCGATCGGAGTGCGGTATTTGCCCCAGGGGCAAAAAAGCGGCCGAAAAATCCCATAGACTTAACATTGAGACAAACTTTGGCGCGTCACAGCTCCAAGCGAGGATTTCAGTAGAAGCGTGTGATTTGCCACATTTGAAGAGGCTGGCAGGCTCTGTAAGAGCATACCTCAATATGGGGTAAAAGTTGCACCCCTGGGGGCAGGAGCTGCCCAAAAATGCCCCAATTGACTTATAATGGTGTAGGGCGGCCCATGAAATGAAAAGGCATAGGGATTTGTATTGAACATAGCTCTGGATCACAGTGTCATAGAGACGAGGGGGTGGGCTCATTTTACTCAGACGACCAATCAGTCTCTCAGGATCATTGTGAAGCTATCAAGCCACGCCCTAGCAACCATTAAGAGCACCTTAGCAACAAGTCCCATAGACTTCTATTGAAACAGATCAAAGGGATATCTCCGGATAGAAGTGTCATAGAAACACAAGGGTGGTCTCGTTTGACTCGGGACAGCAAACAGCCAATCATGCATCACTTCAACACTTCCTAGCCCTCCCTAGCAACCATTGTCGAGCACCTTAACAACCAAAATCCATAGAGGGATATCTTCCATTCTGAATGTCACAGAGGCATGGGAGTTGGTTTATATCATTCATACTGACAAGCAGCCTTTGGAGATTCATGATTGGCAGCTGCCAAGCCACTCCTAGCAACTAAACAGAGTACCCTAGCAACCGTTTAGCAGTAACTATATCTCTGCACCAGAAAATCAGAGAGACTTCTGGGTTGATTTATTTCAATCAGGATGGCAAGGAGACTTGATAAGTATCACTATGTTAACTGCCTAGCAACCAGATGGGGTTACCCTAGCAACCGAGTAACAAATCACATATCTCTGCATCAGAAAAGCGTAGAGACTTCGGGTTGACTTATTTCAATCAGGATGGCAAGGACACTTCATTAGTATCACTATGGTAACTGCCTAGCAACCAGATGGGCTTACCCTAGCAACCGAGTAACAAATCACATATCTCTGCATCACAAAAACATAGAGACTTCGGGTTGACTTATTTCAATCAGGATGGCAAGGAGACTTGATAAGTATCACTATGTTAACTGCCTAGCAACCAGATGGGGTTACCCTAGCAACCGAGTAACAAATCACATATCTCTGCATCAGAAAAGCGTAGAGACTTCGGGTTGACTTATTTCAATCAGGATGGCAAGGACACTTCATTAGTATCACTATGGTAACTGCCTAGCAACCACATGAGCTTACCCTAGCAACCGAGTAACAAATCACATATCTCTGCATCAGAAAAGCGTAGAGACTTCGGGTTGACTTATTTCAATCAGGATGGCAAGGACACTTGATTAGTATCACTATGATTACTGCCTAGCAACCAGATGGGGTTACCCTAGCAACCGAGTAACAAATCACATATCTCTGCACCAGAAAATAGTACTGACTTCGGGTTGATTTATTTCACTCAGGATGGCAAGGACACTTCATTACTATCACTATGGTAACTGCCTAGCAACCAGATGGGGTTACCCTAGCAACCGAGAAACAAATCACATATCTCGGCACCAGAAAAGAGTACAGACTTCCAGGTTGATTTATTTCAACCAGGATGGCAAGGACACTTCATTAGTATCAATATGGTAACTGCCTAGCAACCACATGGGGTTACCCTAGCAACCGAGTAACAAATCACATATCTCTGCATCAGAAAAGCGTAGATACTTCTGGGTTGACTTATTTCAATCAGGATGGCAAGGACACTTGATTACTATCACTATGGTAACTGCCTAGCAACCAGATGGGGTTACCCTAGCAACCGAGTAACAAATCACATATCTCTGCACCAGAAAATAGTACTGACTTCGGGTTGATTTATTTCACTCAGGATCGCAAGGACACTTGATTACTATCACTATGGTAACTGCCTAGCAACCAGATGGGGTTACCCTAGCAACCGAGAAACAAATCACATATCTCGGCACCAGAAAAGAGTACAGACTTCGGGTTGATTTATTTCACTCAGGATCGCAAGGACACTTGATTACTATCACTATGGTAACTGCCTAGCAACCAGATGGGGTTACCCTAGCAACCGAGAAACAAATCACATATCTCGGCACCAGAAAAGAGTACAGACTTCGGGTTGATTTATTTCAACCAGGATGGCAAGGACACTTCATTAGTATCAATATGGTAACTGCCTAGCAACCAGATGGGGTTACCCTAGCAACCGAGTAACAAATCACATATCTCTGCACCAGAAAACACTACAGACTTCGGGTTGACTTATTTCACTCAGGATGGAAAGGAGCCATGTATTGTATTACCTTGGTAACTGCATAGCAACCACATGGGCTTACCCTAGCAACCGAGTAAAAAATCACATATTTCTGCACCAGAAAATCGTACAGACTTCTGGGCTGATTTATTTATGACCATAATTTTTTTCTTTTCAAGTTACAACATGCTGTTTGACGAGTTTTGCCACGGCAAGCACCACTCACATTTTCTTCAGGAAATGTACCTATCTAGTTATACTTATTATTTTTACTTTATTTTTATTTTTATATCTCTTAACAAAACTTCGACACCTAACTTCGTCCCGCACCGTTTGGCGTAGACCCACGAATGAGGTATCAAATCGAGCGGCCTATTGAGGACACGTGTGCTATGACTTTTATAAGCGTCGAGTGCGGTATTTGCCCCAGGGGCAAAAAAGCGGCGAAAAATCCCATAGACTTAACATTGAGACAAACTTTGGCGTCACAGCTCCAAGCGAGGATTTCAGTAGAAGCGTGTGATTTGCCACATTTGAAGAGGCTGGCAGGCTCTGTAAGAGCATACCTCAATATGGGGTAAAAGTTGCACCCCTGGGGGCAGGAGCTGCCCAAAAATGCCCCAATTGACTTATAATGGTGTAGGGCGGCCCATGAAATGAAAAGGCATAGGGATTTGTATTGAACATAGCTCTGGATCACAGTGTCATAGAGACGAGGGGTGGGCTCATTTTACTCAGACAACCAATCAGTCTCTCTGGATCATTGTGAAGCTATCAAGCCACGCCCTAGCAACCATTAAGAGCACCTTAGCAACAAGTCCCATAGACTTCTATTGAAAAAGATCAAAGGGATATCTCCGGATAGAAGTGTCATAGAAACACAAGGGTGGTCTCGTTTGACTCGGGACAGCAAACAGCCAATCATGCATCACTTCAACACTTCCTAGCCCCTCCCTAGCAACCATTGTCGAGCACCTTAACAACCAAAATCCATAGAGGGATATCTTCCATTCTGAATGTCACAGAGGCATGGGAGTTGGTTTATATCATTCATACTGACAAGCAGCCTTTGGAGATTCATGATTGGCAGCTGCCAAGCCACTCCTAGCAACTACACAGAGTACCCTAGCAACCGTTTAGCAGTAACTATATCTCTGCACCAGAAAATCAGAGAGACTTCTGGGTTGATTTATTTCAATCAGGATGGCAAGGAGACTTGATAAGTATCACTATGTTAACTGCCTAGCAACCAGATGGGGTTACCCTAGCAACCGAGTAACAAATCACATATCTCTGCATCAGAAAAGCGTAGAGACTTCGGGTTGACTTATTTCAATCAGGATGGCAAGGACACTTCATTAGTATCACTATGGTAACTGCCTAGCAACCAGATGGGCTTACCCTAGCAACCGAGTAACAAATCACATATCTCTGCATCACAAAAACATAGAGACTTCGGGTTGACTTACTTCAATCAGGATGGCAAGGAGACTTCATTAGTATCACTATGGTAACTGCCTAGCAACCAGATGGGCTTACCCTAGCAACCGAGTAACAAATCACATATCTCTGCATCAGAAAATACGTAGAGACTTCGGGTTGACTTATTTCAATCAGGATGGCAAGGACACTTGATTAGTATCACTATGGTAACTGCCTAGCAACCAGATGGGGTTACCCTAGCAACCGAGTAACAAATCACATATCTCTGCATCAGAAAAGCAGTAGAGACTTCGGGTTGACTTATTTCAATCAGGATGGCAAGGACACTTGATTAGTATCACTATGGTAACTGCCTAGCAACCAGATGGGGTTACCCTAGCAACCGAGTAACAAATCACATATCTCTGCACCAGAAAACAGTAGAGACTTCGGGTTGATTTATTTCAATCAGGATGGCAAGGACACTTGATTAGTATCACTATGGTAACTGCCTAGCAACCAGATGGGGTTACCCTAGCAACCGAGTAACAAATCACATATCTCTGCACCAGAAAACACTACAGACTTCGGGTTGACTTATTTCACTCAGGATGGAAAGGAGCCATGTATTGTATTACCTTGGTAACTGCATAGCAACCACATGGGCTTACCCTAGCAACCGAGTAACAAATCACATATTTCTGCACCAGAAAATCGTACAGACTTCTGGGTTGATTTATTTATGACCATAATTTTTGTTCTTTTCAAGTTACAACATGCTGTTTGACGAGTTTTGCCACGGCAAGCACCACTCACATTTTCTTCAGGAAATGTACCTATCTAGTTAGTGGTGCTTGCAAAGCATCACTATTGTAATCTCACATACTTATTATACTTTTATTTTTATTTTTATTATATCTCTTAACAAAACTCGGCACCTAACTTCGTCCCGCACCGTTTGGCGTAGACCCACGAATGAGGTATCAAATCGAGCGGCCTATTGAGGACACGTGTGCTATGACTTTTATAAGCGATCGAGTGCGGTATTTGCCCCAGGGGCAAAAAGCGGCCGAAAAATCCCATAGACTTAACATTGAGACAAACTTTGGCGCGTCACAGCTCCAAGCGAGGATTTCGTAGAAGCGTGTGATTTGCCACATTTGAAGAGGCTGGCAGGCTCTGTAAGAGCATACCTCAATATGGGGTAAAAGTTGCACCCCTGGGGGCAGGAGCTGCCCAAAAATGCCCCAATTGACTTATAATGGTGTAGGGCGGCCCATGAAATGAAAAGGCATAGGGATTTGTATTGAACATAGCTCTGGATCACAGTGTCATAGAGACGAGGGGGTGGGCTCATTTTACTCAGACAACCAATCAGTCTCTCTGGATCATTGTGAAGCTATCAAGCCACGCCCTAGCAACCATTAAGAGCACCTTAGCAACAAGTCCCATAGACTTCTATTGAAAAAGATCAAAGGGATATCTCCGGATAGAAGTGTCATAGAAACACAAGGGTGGTCTCGTTTGACTCGGGACAGCAAACAGCCAATCATGCATCACTTCAACACTTCCTAGCCCCTCCCTAGCAACCATTGTCGAGCACCTTAACAACCAAAATCCATAGAGGGATATCTTCCATTCTGAATGTCACAGAGGCATGGGAGTTGGTTTATATCATTCATACTGACAAGCAGCCTTTGGAGATTCATGATTGGCAGCTGCCAAGCCACTCCCTAGCAACTACACAGAGTACCCTAGCAACCGTTTAGCAGTAACTATATCTCTGCACCAGAAAATCAGAGAGACTTCTGGGTTGATTTATT
Source organism: Xyrauchen texanus (assembly GCF_025860055.1). NCBI lineage: Eukaryota > Metazoa > Chordata > Actinopteri > Cypriniformes > Catostomidae > Xyrauchen > Xyrauchen texanus. The sequence continues at coordinate 25,574,927 of NC_068280.1, read as the reverse complement.
TCAATCAGGATGGCAAGGAGACTTGATAAGTATCACTATGTTAACTGCCTAGCAACCAGATGGGGTTACCCTAGCAACCGAGTAACAAATCACATATCTCTGCATCAGAAAAGCGTAGAGACTTCGGGTTGACTTATTTCAATCAGGATGGCAAGGACACTTCATTAGTATCACTATGGTAACTGCCTAGCAACCAGATGGGCTTACCCTAGCAACCGAGTAACAAATCACATATCTCTGCATCACAAAAACATAGAGACTTCGGGTTGACTTACTTCAATCAGGATGGCAAGGAGACTTCATTAGAATCACTATGGTAACTGCCTAGCAACCAGATGGGCTTACCCTAGCAACCGAGTAACAAATCACATATCTCTGCATCAGAAAAGCGTAGAGACTTCGGGTTGACTTATTTCAATAAGGATGGCAAGGACACTTGATTAGTATCACTATGGTATCTGCCTAGCAACCAGATGGGGTTACCCTAGCAACCGAGTAAAAAATCACATATCTCTGCATCACAAAAACATAGAGACTTCGGGTTGACTTATTTCAATCAGGATGGCAAGGAGACTTCATTAGTATCACTATGGTAACTGCCTAGCAACCAGATGGGCTTACCCTAGCAACCGAGTAACAAATCACATATCTCTGCATCAGAAAAGCGTAGAGACTTCGGGTTGACTTATTTCAATAAGGATGGCAAGGACACTTGATTAGTATCACTATGGTATCTGCCTAGCAACCAGATGGGGTTACCCTAGCAACCGAGTAAAAAATCACATATCTCTGCATCACAAAAACATAGAGACTTCGGGTTGATTTATTTTAATCAGGATGGCCAGGAGACTTGATTAGTATCACTATGGTAACTGCCTAGCAACCAGATGGAGTTACCCTAGCAACCGAGCAACATATCACATATCTCTGCACCAGAACACACTACAGACTTCGGGTTGACTTATTTCACTCAGGATGGAAAGGAGCCATGTATTGTATTACCTTGGTAACTGCATAGCAACCACACGGGCTTACCCTAGCAACCGAGTAACAAATCACATATTTCTGCACCAGAACATCGTACACATTTCTGGGTTGGTTTATTTATGACCATAATTTTTGTTATTTTCAAGTTACAACATGCTGTTTGACGAGTTTTGCCACGGCAAGCACCACTCACATTTTCTTCAGGAAATGTACCCATCTAGTTAGTGGTGCTTGCAAAGCATCACTATTGTAATCTCACATACTTATTATACTTTTTATTAGTGGTGCTTGCAAAGCATCACTATTGTAATCTCACATACTTATTATACTTTTTATTTTTATTTTTATTATATCTCTTAACAAAACTTGGCACCTAACTCGTCCGCACCGTTTGGCGTAGACCCACGAATGAGGTGTCAAATCGAGCGACCTATTGAGGACACGTGTGCTATGACTTTTATAAGCGTCGAGTGCGGTATTTGCCCCAGGGGCAAAAAAGCGGCCGAAAAATCCCATAGACTTAACATTGAGACAAACTTTGACGCGTCACAGCTCCAAGCGAGGATTTCAGTAGAAGCGTGTGATTTGCCACATTTGAAGAGGCTGGCAGGCTCTGTAAGAGCATACCTCAATATGGGGTAAAAGTTGCACCCCTGGGGGCAGGAGCTGCCCAAAAATGCCCCAATTGACTTATAATGGTGTAGGGCGGCCCATGAAATGAAAAGGCATAGGGATTTGTATTGAACATAGCTCTGGATCACAGTGTCATAGAGACGAGGGGGTGGGCTCATTTTACTCAGACGACCAATCAGTCTCTCAGGATCATTGTGAAGCTATCAAGCCACGCCCTAGCAACCATTAAGAGCACCTTAGCAACAAGTCCCATAGACTTCTATTGAAACAGATCAAAGGGATATCTCCGGATAGAAGTGTCATAGAAACACAAGGGTGGTCTCGTTTGACTCGGGACAGCAAACAGCCAATCATGCATCACCTCAACACTTCCTAGCCCCTCCCTAGCAACCATTGTTCGAGCACCTTAACAACCAAAATCCATAGAGGGATATCTTCCATTCTGAATGTCACAGAGGCATGGGAGTTGGTTTATATCATTCATACTGACAAGCAGCCTTTGGAGATTCATGATTGGCAGCTGCCAAGCCACTCCCTAGCAACTAAACAGAGTACCCTAGCAACCGTTTAGCAGTAACTATATCTCTGCACCAGAAAATCAGAGAGACTTCTGGGTTGATTTATTTCAATCAGGATGGCAAGGAGACTTGATAAGTATCACTATTTTAACTGCCTAGCAACCAGATGGGGTTACCCTAGCAACCGAGTAACAAATCACATATCTCTGCATCAGAAAAGCGTAGAGACTTCGGGTTGACTTATTTCAATCAGGATGGCAAGGACACTTGATTAGTATCACTATGGTATCTGCCTAGCAACCAGATGGGCTTACCCTAGCAACCGAGTAACAAATCACATATCTCTGCATCACAAAAACATAGAGACTTCGGGTTGACTTATTTCAATCAGGATGGCAAGGAGACTTGATAAGTATCACTATGTTAACTGCCTAGCAACCAGATGGGGTTACCCTAGCAACCGAGTAACAAATCACATATCTCTGCATCAGAAAAGCGTAGAGACTTCGGGTTGACTTATTTCAATCAGGATGGCAAGGACACTTCATTAGTATCACTATGGTAACTGCCTAGCAACCACATGAGCTTACCCTAGCAACCGAGTAACAAATCACATATCTCTGCATCAGAAAAGCGTAGAGACTTCGGGTTGACTTATTTCAATCAGGATGGCAAGGACACTTGATTAGTATCACTATGATTACTGCCTAGCAACCAGATGGGGTTACCCTAGCAACCGAGTAACAAATCACATATCTCTGCACCAGAAAATAGTACTGACTTCCGGGTTGATTTATTTCACTCAGGATGGCAAGGACACTTCATTACTATCACTATGGTAACTGCCTAGCAACCAGATGGGGTTACCCTAGCAACCGAGAAACAAATCACATATCTCGGCACCAGAAAAGAGTACAGACTTCCAGGTTGATTTATTTCAACCAGGATGGCAAGGACACTTCATTAGTATCAATATGGTAACTGCCTAGCAACCACATGGGGTTACCCTAGCAACCGAGTAACAAATCACATATCTCTGCATCAGAAAAGCGTAGATACTTCTGGGTTGACTTATTTCAATCAGGATGGCAAGGACACTTGATTACTATCACTATGGTAACTGCCTAGCAACCAGATGGGGTTACCCTAGCAACCGAGTAACAAATCACATATCTCTGCACCAGAAAATAGTACTGACTTCGGGTTGATTTATTTCACTCAGGATCGCAAGGACACTTGATTACTATCACTATGGTAACTGCCTAGCAACCAGATGGGGTTACCCTAGCAACCGAGAAACAAATCACATATCTCGGCACCAGAAAAGAGTACAGACTTCGGGTTGATTTATTTCACTCAGGATCGCAAGGACACTTGATTACTATCACTATGGTAACTGCCTAGCAACCAGATGGGGTTACCCTAGCAACCGAGAAACAAATCACATATCTCGGCACCAGAAAAGAGTACAGACTTCGGGTTGATTTATTTCAACCAGGATGGCAAGGACACTTCATTAGTATCAATATGGTAACTGCCTAGCAACCAGATGGGGTTACCCTAGCAACCGAGTAACAAATCACATATCTCTGCACCAGAAAACACTACAGACTTCCGGGTTGACTTATTTCACTCAGGATGGAAAGGAGCCATGTATTGTATTACCTTGGTAACTGCATAGCAACCACATGGGCTTACCCTAGCAACCGAGTAAAAAATCACATATTTCTGCACCAGAAAATCGTATAGACTTCTGGGCTGATTTATTTATGACCATAATTTTTTTTCTTTTCAAGTTACAACATGCTGTTTGACGAGTTTTGCCACGGCAAGCACCACTCACATTTTCTTCAGGAAATGTACCCATCTAGTTAGTGGTGCTTGCAAAGCATCACTATTGCAATCTCACATACTTATTATTATACTTTTTATTTTTATTTTATTTTTATATCTCTTAACAAAACTTGACACCTAACTCGTCCCGCACCGTTTGGCGTAGACCCACGAATGAGGTGTCAAATCGAACGACCTATTGAGGACACATGTGCTATGACTTTTATAAGCGATCGAGTGCGGTATTTGCCCCAGGGGCAAAAAAGCGGCGAAAAATCCCATAGACTTAACATTGACACAAACTTTGACGCGTCACAGCTCCAAGCGAGGATTTAGTAGAAGCGTGTGATTTGCCACATTTGAAGAGGCTGGCAGGCTCTGTAAGAGCATACCTCAATATGGGGTAAAAGTTGCACCCCTGGGGGGCAGGAGCTGCCCAAAAATGCCCCAATTGACTTATAATGGTGTAGGGCGGCCCATGAAATGAAAAGGCATAGGGATTTGTATTGAACATAGCTCTGGATCACAGTGTCATAGAGACGAGGGGTGGGCTCATTTTACTCAGACAACCAATCAGTCTCTCTGGATCATTGTGAAGCTATCAAGCCACGCCCTAGCAACCATTAAGAGCACCTTAGCAACAAGTCCCATAGACTTCTAATGAAAGAGATCAAAGGGATATCTCCGGATAGAAGTGTCATAGAAACACAAGGGTGGTCTCGTTTGACTCTGGGCAGCAAACAGCCAATCATGAATCACCTCAACACTTCCTAGCCCCTCCCTAGCAACCACTGTCGAGCCACCTTAGCAACCAAAATCCATACAGGGATATCTTCCATTCTGAATGTCACAGAGGCATGGGAGTTGGTTTATATCATTCATACTGACAAGCAGCCTTTGGAGATTCATAATTGGCAGCTGCCAAGCCACTCCTAGCAACTAAACAGAGTACCCTAGCAACCGAGTAACAAATCACTATATCTCTGCACCAGAAAATCAGTACAGACTTCTGGGTTGATTTATTTCAACCAGGATGGCAAGGACACTTCATTAGTATCACTATGGTAACTGCCTAGCAACCAGATGGGGTTACCCTAGCAACCGAGTAACAAATCACATATCTCTGCACCAGAAAACACTACAGACTTCGGGTTGACTTATTTCACTCAGGATGGAAAGGAGCAATGTATTGTATTACCTTTGGTAACTGCATAGCAACCACATGGGCTTACCCTAGCAACCGAGTAACAAATCACATATTTCTGCACCAGAAAATCGTACAGACTTCTGGGTTCATTTATTTACGACCGTGATTTTTGCTCTTTTCAAGTTACAACATGCTGTTTGACGAGTTTCGCCACGGCAAGCACCACTCACATTTTCTTCAGGAAATGTACCCATCTAGTTTTTATTTTTATTATATCTCTTAACAAAACTTCGGCACCTAACTCGTCCCGCACCGTTTGGCGTAGACCCACGAATGAGGTATCAAATCGAACGGCCTATTGAGGACACGTGTGCTATGACTTTTATAAGCGATCGAGTGCGGTATTTGCCCCAGGGGCAAAAAAGCGGCGAAAAATCCCATAGACTTAACATTGAGACAAACTTTGGCGTCACAGCTCCAAGCGAGGATTTCAGTAGAAGCGTGTGATTTGCCACATTTGAAGAGGCTGGCAGGCTCTGTAAGAGCATACCTCAATATGGGGTAAAAGTTGCACCCCTGGGGGCAGGAGCTGCCCAAAAATGCCCCAATTGACTTATAATGGTGTAGGGCGGCCCATGAAATGAAAAGGCATAGGGATTTGTATTGAACATAGCTCTGGATCACAGTGTCATAGAGGCGAGGGGGTGGGCTCATTTTACTCAGACAACCAATCAGTCTCTCTGGATCATTGTGAAGCTATCAAGCCACGCCCTAGCAACCATTAAGAGCACCTTAGCAACAAGTCCCATAGACTTCTATTGAAAAAGATCAAAGGGATATCTCCGGATAGAAGTGTCATAGAAACACAAGGGTGGTCTCGTTTGACTCGGGACAGCAAACAGCCAATCATGCATCACTTCAACACTTCCTAGCCCCTCCCTAGCAACCATTGTCGAGCACCTTAACAACCAAAATCCATAGAGGGATATCTTCCATTCTGAATGTCACAGAGGCATGGGAGTTGGTTTATATCATTCATACTGACAAGCAGCCTTTGGAGATTCATGATTGGCAGCTGCCAAGCCACTCCTAGCAACTACACAGAGTACCCTAGCAACCGTTTAGCAGTAACTATATCTCTGCACCAGAAAATCAGAGAGACTTCTGGGTTGATTTATTTCAATCAGGATGGCAAGGACACTTGATAAGTATCACTATGTTAACTGCCTAGCAACCAGATGGGGTTACCCTAGCAACCGAGTAACAAATCACATATCTCTGCATCAGAAAAGCGTAGAGACTTCGGGTTGACTTATTTCAATCAGGATGGCAAGGACACTTCATTAGTATCACTATGGTAACTGCCTAGCAACCAGATGGGCTTACCCTAGCAACCGAGTAACAAATCACATATCTCTGCATCACAAAAACATAGAGACTTCGGGTTGACTTACTTCAATCAGGATGGCAAGGAGACTTCATTAGAATCACTATGGTAACTGCCTAGCAACCAGATGGGCTTACCCTAGCAACCGAGTAACAAATCACATATCTCTGCATCAGAAAAACGTAGAGACTTCGGGTTGACTTATTTCAATAAGGATGGCAAGGAGACTTCATTAGTATCACTATGGTAACTGCCTAGCAACCAGATGGGCTTACCCTAGCAACCGAGTAACAAATCACATATCTCTGCATCAGAAAAGCGTAGAGACTTCGGGTTGACTTATTTCAATAAGGATGGCAAGGACACTTGATTAGTATCACTATGGTATCTGCCTAGCAACCAGATGGGGTTACCCTAGCAACCGAGTAAAAAATCACATATCTCTGCATCACAAAAACATAGAGACTTCGGGTTGATTTATTTTAATCAGGATGGCCAGGAGACTTGATTAGTATCACTATGGTAACTGCCTAGCAACCAGATGGAGTTACCCTAGCAACCGAGCAACATATCACATATCTCTGCACCAGAACACACTACAGACTTCGGGTTGACTTATTTCACTCAGGATGGAAAGGAGCCATGTATTGTATTACCTTGGTAACTGCATAGCAACCACACGGGCTTACCCTAGCAACCGAGTAACAAATCACATATTTCTGCACCAGAACATCGTACACATTTCTGGGTTGGTTTATTTATGACCATAATTTTTGTTATTTTCAAGTTACAACATGCTGTTTGGCGAGTTTTGCCACGGCAAGCACCACTCACATTTTCTTCAGGAAATGTACCCATCTAGTTATTATTATTATTCTTACTGTCAGAAATTTACTAACTCTAACTCCTCCTAGAGCTTTTAAGCTCCACAGGCACCAAACTTCGGCACAGACACTTCAGACTAATTCTGAATAGTGTGCTATATCTTTTCTAACTGATCGGACTTACGGTTTTCCTAAAAATGGCGATCAAACTCAGAAAAAACTCCCATTGACTTAACATTGCGGAATGTTCAGAAATTCAAATTCAACTGACATTTTCACACACACACACAAAAGGGCCTGTCAGCCCTGCATCTCTCCCTCTCTCTCTCCCTCAGAGGATTTCTTTTATCAAGCAGCCAAAAAGTAATGACCTAAAATCTTCCTAGCCACACGCTTAAAACATGCTAAAAACATGCTTAGCATCATCTTAACACATGCTTAGCATTGACTAGCGAAGTGCTTAAAACATGCTAAAAATGTCTTAGCATCATGCTTAACACATCTTAGCATCGCCTAGCAAAGTGCTTAAAAATGCTAAAAACATCTTAGCATCATGTTAACACATCTTAGCATCGCCTAGCGAAGTTCTAAAAAATGCTTAAAAAGTCTTAGCATCATGCTTAACACATCTTAGCATCGCCTAGCGAAGTCTTAAAACATGCTTAAAAGCGTCTTAGCATCATGCTTAACACATCTTAGCATCGCCTAGCGAAGTGCTTAAAAATGCTTAAAACGTCTTAGCATCATGCTTAACACATCTTAGCATCGCCTAGCGAAGTCTTAAAACATGCTAAAAGCGTCTTAGCATCATCTTAACACATGCTTAGCATCGCCTAGCGAAGTGCTTAAAAATGCTTAAAAGCGTCTTAGCATCATGCTTAACACATGCTTAGCATCGCCTAGCGAAGTCTTAAAACATGCTTAAAGCGTCTTAGCATCATCTTAACACATCTTAGCATCGCCTAGCGAAGTCGTTAAAACATGCTTAAAAGCGTCTTAGCATCATGCTTAACACATCTTAGCATCGCCTAGCGAAGTGCTTAAAAAATGCTAAAAGCGTCTTAGCATCATGCTTAACACATGCTTAGCATCGCCGTAGCGAGTCTTAAAACATGCTTAAAAGCGTCTTAGCATCATCTTAACACATCTTAGCATCGCCTAGTGAAGTGCTTAAAACATGCTAAAAGCGTCTTAGCATCATGTTAACACATGTTAGCATCAACTAGCGAAGTGCTTAAAACATGCTTAAAAGCGTGTTAGCATCATGCTTAACACAAACTAATTTAAACTTTAGACTAATTTAAACTTTAAACTAATTTAAACTAAAAACTAATTTAAACTTCAAACTACTTTAAACTTCAAACTACTTTAAACTTCAAACTTTCTGGTCCAAACTTTCACAAGCCAACTTAAAGTTTGTCTCGACAACTTTTTCTAGTTATTATTATTCTTCTTACTCAGAAATTTCTATATCTAACTCCTCCTAGAGCTTTTAAGCTACAGGCACCAAACTCGGCACAGACCTTCAGACTAATCCCGAATAGTGTGCTATATCTTTTCTAACTGATCGGACTTACGGTTTTCCTAAAATGACGATCAAACTCAGAAAAACTCCCATTGACTTAACATTGCGGAATGTTCAGAAATTCAAATTCCAACTGACATTTTCACACACACACACAAAAAGGGCCTGTCAGCCCTGCATCTCTCCCTCTCTCTCTCCCTCAGAGGATTTCTTTTATCAAGCAGCCAAAAAGTAATGACCTAAAATCTTCCTAGCCACACGCTAAAACATGCTAAAAACATGCTAGCATCATGCTAACACATGTTAGCATCACCTAGCGAAGTGCTAAAACATGCTAAAAACGTGCTAGCATCATGCTAACACATGCTAGCATCGCCAAGCGAAGTGCTAAAAGATGCTAAAAACGTGCTAGCATCATGCTAACACATGCTAGTATCACCTAGTGAAGTACTAAAAAATGCTAAAAACGTGCTAGCATCTATCTGTCTATCTATCTATCTATCTATCTATCTGAGGGTCAATATCTATCTATCTATCTATCTATTTGAGGGTCTCTATCTATCTATCTATCTATCTGAGGGTAAATATTTATCTATCTATATCTATCTATCTATCTGAGGGTAAATATCTATCTACCTATCTATCTATCTATCTGAGTGTCTATCTATCTATCTATCTAGCAACTAAGTTAAACTTTTAACTACTTTAAACTACAAACTACTTTAAACTCATTTAAACTATAAACTACTTTAAACTTCAAACTACTTTAAACAATAAACTACTTTAAAATTCAAACTAATTTAAACTTTAGACTACTTTAAACTTTGAACTAATTTAATCTTCAAACTACTTTTAAAATTCAAACTAATTTAAACTTTAGACTAATTTAAACTTTAAACTAATTTAAACTACAAACTAATTTAAACTACAAACTAATTTAAACTATAAACAAATTTAAAATTCAAACTACTTTAAACTTCTTCAAACTTTCTGGTCCAAACTTTCACAAGCCAACTTAAAGTTTGTCTCGACAAACTTTTTTCTAGTTATACTGATTCTTCTTATTCTTCTTAGCGTGAAATTTCGATATCTAACTCCTCCTAGAGCTTTTAAGCTACAGGCACCAAACTTCGGCACAGACCTTCAGACTAATCCCGAATAGTGTGCTATATCTTTTCTAACTGATCGGACTTACGGTTTTCCTAAAATGACGATCAAACTCAGAAAAAACTCCCATTGACTTAACATTGCTGGAATGTTCAGAAATTTAAATCCCAACTGACATTTTCACACACACAGACAAAAAGGGCCTGTCAGCCCTGCATCTCTCCCTCTCTCTCCCCCTCAGAGGATTTATTTTATCAAGCAGCCAAAAAGTAATGACCTAAAATCTTCATAGCCACACGCTAAAACATGCTAAAAACGTGCTAGCATCTATCTGAGGGTCAATATCTATCTATCTATCTATCTATCTATCTAGCAACTAAGTTAAACTTTTTTAACACTACACTGTAGAACTGGCTCATTAGAGTCATTCATTTGGGAATCAGACTAAACTGGTCACACTGTAAGTTTCACATTGTAGATTCAAAAGAACTGGCTCATTAGAGTCATTCATTGGGGAATCAGACTAAACTGGTCACACTGTATGTTTCACACTGTAGAGTCAAAAGAACCGGCTCATTAGAGTCATTAATATTGTAATCAGATTACACTGGTCACACTGTATGTTTCACATTTTAGATTCAAAAGAACTGGCTCATTAGAGTCATTAATTTGGGAATCAGACTACACTGGTCACACTGTATGTTTCACACTGTAGATTCAAAAGAACTGGCTCATTAGAGTCATTTGTTTGGGAATCAGTCTACACTGGTCACACTGTATGTTTCACACTGTGGATTCAAAAGAACTGGCTCATTAGAGTCATTAATGTTGTAATCAGACTACACTGGTCACACTGTATGTTTCATACTGTAGATTCAAAAGAACCGGCTCATTAGAGTCATTTGTTTGGGAATCAGTCTACACTGGTAACACATGCTAGCATCGCCTAGCGAAGTGCTAAAACATGCTAAAAAAGTGCTAGCATCATGCTAACACATGCTAGCATCGCCTAGCGAAGTGCTAAAACGTGCTAGCATCATGCTAACACATGCTAGCATCGCCTAGCGAAGTGCTAAAACATGCTAAAAACGTGTTAGCATAATGCTAACACATGCTAGCATCGCCTAGCGAAGTGCTAAAAAATGCTAAAAAACGTGCTAGCATCATGCTAACACATGCTAGCATCGCCTAGCGAAGTGCTAAAACATGCTAAAAATCTATCTATTTGAGGGTCAATATCTATCTATCTATCTATCTATCTGAGGGTAAATATTTATCTATCTATATCTATCTATCTATCTGAGGGTAAATATCTATCTATCTATCTATCTATCTGAGTGTCTATCTATCTATCTATCTGAGTGTCTATGTATCTATCTAGCAACTAAGTTAAACTTTAAACTAATTTAAACTTCAAACTACTTTAAACAATAAACTACTTTAAAATTCAAACTAATTTAAACTTTAGACTACTTTAAACTTTGAACTAATTTAATCTTCAAACTACTTTAAAATTCAAACTAATTTAAACTTTAAACTAATTTAAACTATAAACTACTTTAAAATTCAAACTAATTTAAACTTTAGACTAATTTAAACTTTAAACTAATTTAAACTATAAACTACTTTAAACTTCAAACTACTTTAAACTTCAAACTTTCTGGTCAAAACTTTCACAAGCCAACTTAAAGTTTGTCTCGACGAACTTTTTCTAGTTACATCTGTTATCATATCCACCATCCACTGGACTATGGTTATTTAGGCTATTCATTTTTATTTAACTTCAAAATAAATGTTATTGTGTTTATTTATGTTTTGATTTTATGTGGTGAATTTATCATCATTGCTCTGGCGCTCCCCAGTTTGAAAACGTGAGATTCAAAATTTTTTTGAATACTTTGATTAAAAACCCCACTTTTTATGCCATTTTAGACAAATTCATAATTATCCAGATGTGTGTGTGTGTGTGTGATTTATATATATATATATATATATATATATATATATATATATATATATTTACACACACACTTATATACATATACACACACACACATATATACATATACACACACATATATAATATTGTCAATAAGCTAAACATATTGAGATACAATTTTGCAGCCATATCGCCCAGCCCTAGTCGTAATGATCACAGTGTTCAATAATAACACTAATTGCGGTAATTATTTTTGTAGTGCCACTAATGACCTACTTGTGCTGCAGTTTTACCTTTTAAGCCATCATTTTATTTATTTTATTTTATTTTTTGCACAGCTGTATACGGTGAGCCAGGACGGTACACTCTGTGTATGGGAAAGTGACAGTGAGCTGGAGGACTTGCGCAAGGGCCCAAAATACTCTGAGAGAAAGAAGATGGAGGAGGAGAAGAACAAAAGACATCAAGAAGGGGAGAACGAAGCTGATGATGACATTGAGGTTATATTTGGGGAGGATGTAGAGGCGATAAAGGGAAGCGCAGATGCACCCAAAGAGCTGGAAGGCATAAAAAATGTCCGCTATACACAAAGGAGCAAGTGAGTGAATCACTGATTTTGTTCCTTCTTATCCAGTGGTTCTCAACCTTTTTTCTTTTCTTTCTTTTTTTTGTTACACCTTTTAGGTTATATAAATACTAAAACTAATTTTGGGATTCCAGACAATCTGGAACTGTTAGTTTATGTGGCCTACATCATGATTTTAGCTCATTTCAGCATTTAAATGGAAGTTATCATATTTTAATATAGCAACATTTTATTAATTAATTGTAAGTAATCTTTAAGCCCACTTAGAAGTTTTCTGAGGCCACATAGTTGTTTTCTAGCCCCCTGGTTGAGAACTACTGTCCTTATCCCTTCATTCTTTGGTTTCAACCTTGAAATGCCAATAAAACATATCAATCTCAAATCTTTATAATACTGTTCAAAGATGTATTTTTTCTATCGTATTGAAACAGACACTATTTTAACAAGGAAGGAGATTTCAACAAATTGACAGCTGTAGCCTTCCATAAGAAAATACGTATCCTTGTGACAGGCTTTGCGACTGGAGCCTTCCACCTGCATGAGCTGCCGGAATTTGACCTCATTCACTCACTCAGGTTAGGCATGCATCCCAAGTGAATATTATTGTTGTCATTTCCAGAATGCTTATGATCCATGTTCAGTCTCAGCTGCAAGTTTTTGTTACTACACTTCCGTGGCTTTATTTTTTTGTGTATAGCTATTGTCATTTTATCTATAATTTACTGAATTAATGGGTTAATGGTTTCCAATGTTGGGAACAGAGAATGTTTTTTATTCAGAACCGGTTCCATAAAAAAAATCTAAATAAAAAGATTTTCATGACTTGATTTTTACGATTCTCAAACGTGCATTTTTCTGCTGATGCATAAGGTACATCTTACAGAAGTACTCCTTAGTGTGTCCTGCACTGTCATTCAGCAACTTCGCAACACCACTCCCGAATCTACACCTTGAAAAAGAGCGACCAGTGTAGCCCAAATCCAGAACAAATGACACTTATGAGTCGGATCTTTTAAATTACAGTGCAATACATTCAGAGATACCCCCTGAACTAATGATTCTTATCAGCTGGTCATTAATTTTGTCATGTTCGCCTTGAAATGAACCACAAATTGTTACTGTGTTTTGTTTAAGATTTGTGAGACTTAAATCAGATTAATTACTGAATAGTTGTTCCCATGTCAATTAGGAATGCACCGATACCACTTCTCTTCCGATTCCAATATCGGAAATATCCGTATTGGCCGATGCCAGTGTTGTTTTTTTGCTTAATCGGTTTAGAATATCTTTACAATATTGTGTGTAACTATTTGGGTGTACTCTTTAATATGTAAAGAAACACAAACTTCTAACTACACATTATTTTAATATAAATGTATAGCTTATTAAGAAACACTTACTAGTTATTATTAACTAGTATACTGGATAATGTTGCAGCAAAATTAACAGTAATTCCAGTCTTCAGTAGAAAAGAAACCAGTGTTTTATTTTTGCTTTTTCCTAAAATGATTCAACTTGCATCTGGACTTTAATGTGTTCAGATATATTTTTGTTCAATTTAGTTGTAAGACATCAGTCCACTTTTAATTTTTTTGGAACCCATTCAAGTTAAATATTTTTATAAATTGTAAACAAATACTAATGATGACAATAATAATAATAATAATAGTAAATTGTTATTAAGATTATTATTATTGACACTTTAATTTTAAATACAACAGTAATATATTAAAATTGTGCCCATTTTAAACCCTCAGGCTTTTATTTTGACATTCTAAACTCTCCAGGATGTCCTGTATTTGTCTGTTTGTAGGCAAGTTCACTATAGTTTAATTTGCTTTTTTAAATTCTGGTAAAATGCACCTCCGAGGCCATTCTAAATCCATATTATAAGTGAACCAAACTATTGAGCATTACATCTGAGATGTGACGTGCTGGCGCTGCGCATAATATATATTTACTTATTAAACAGCCTTTTGTGAATCACTGAGCTATTGCACGTCTTCAAGTGGCTTTGAATAAAACGCAAGAGTCATATGAACTGCTTTAATGGTGTTTTTATGGTTCTTTTATGTAATTTCTGGAGCTTGACAGTAACGAACATGACTAACACACAGTATCTGATTTGGATCGGGCTTGTTGGACCAATACACGATCTGTCTAAAAGCTTCAGTATCAGAGCTGATGCCGATCCAGGTATCAGATCGGTGCATCCCTAATGTCAATATGTAACTAGATACTCGGTTTTGTTGTACTTCATTTTAATTAAGAGTTGTATTCAAATGACTGAGTAACACTTTACAAAAATGTTGTATTTGTTAACATGAAGTAAAAATGATCAGTAATTTTACAGCATTTATGAATCTAGGTTATTGTTAATTTCAACACCTAAAACATTTTTAGAATTAAGTCGTAGTCAGTGCATTTTTAACTTGCTATGAACTATTGTATTTTCATAGGTTAACGTTAAACAAGATTAATAAATTATACATTTTTAATGATACCCAATTTTAACAAATAGAACCTTATTGTAAAATGTTAACAAATAATGAAAGAATACCTTATTAAAACATCTGTGTAAACACTTTGTTGTAAATCTGTTCTCATCATTGGTAATAGGCTTTGGAACGCAGTAAATGCAAAGAGAATTGCATTTATTTCCCAATACTTCTACCTAAAAGTACTAAACGCGTCATTAAGGTGGAATCAGAACTGAAATCCTTACAAATTGAATCTTTACAGGGTTACCACAATCATGAAAATATCAGGGAATTTTAAAATGTTAATGTAATGGACATTTCCACAATGAATGTATGCTCTGCTCTAAAACATTTAATCAGCTAAGTATTGCTCTTGTCTAAAGTAAAATTTGCTTTCAAAATGTTTTTGTGAGCAGTCAATCTTTTGAGTCTGTTCGTTTCAATCAATCGGTTGAACTGGTTATAAGTCTGTTATAAATCGGTTGAACAGGTTATATGAACAGACAAATAAGTCTGAATGATTAATTGGTAAATAATTCCAAATATAAATGATTAAAAAAATAATTATCCAGTAATCAAAAATGACTGGAAAAATCATTGGTCAAAATGTGTGGTAATTCTAGAATTATAAATTAGTCTTAATTTCTTTATCTAGTATTTCAGATCAGAGGATTTCTACCATCGCTATTAATTCTACTGGTGACTGGATTGGCTTTGGCTGCTCAGGTAATACCCCTAACCAGGTTTTTCCTTGAGCACAACAGCCTCTCTAAAATATTCCAATATGATGCTATGCTGTGCTGTCATTGCATGCATTTGTGTTGAAGGTCTGGGTCAGCTGCTGGTTTGGGAATGGCAGAGCGAGTCCTATGTGTTCAAACAGCAAGGACACTTTAACAACATGAACTCTTTGGCTTTTTCACCTGATGGGCAGTATCTTGTCACTGGAGGGGATGATGGGAAGGTGAGTCCTCTTCAATTAGGTTTCTGTCAAGGGAAATAAATAATAAGAATCATAGAATAAATTAAACTGCTGGTTTTCAGGTTAAAGTGTGGAACACCAACAGTGGTCTCTGTTTTGTGACGTTCACCGAACACTCCAGCAGTGTCACCAATGTTGCCTTCACCTCCAGTGGTTTTGTGGTGGTCAGCGCTTCAACAGATGGCACCGTTAGAGCATTTGACTTACACAGGTATCACCCAATAAACAACTTGGACTATAATTATTGTTGGGCAATTTTTGTTTCTTGGGATTCCTCTAAAATTGTTTGGCTAGCATTTATAATCTGTAATGCAGGCCAAAAGAACATTAGCAAAAATAAATCCTTTGACACTTACTTACATTGTAGGTAATATTGTGTAAAACTGAGGTTCTCAAACTTTTTAGGCAAAGTACCATCTTTGATCAAATAAGACTATCCAAGTACCACCTACCTAGTCACCACCAATATTAGCTCTTTTTTTTTCTTTCTGCCATGCAGAAACTTTAGTCAAAAGCAAATAGCTTGTAATGCTTGCCGTGAGAGAATAGAGCATCTAGATACATACACACCTGAGATATTTAAGTGATTTATTTTTATGCTGTGGACAGCGTATTGCTTTGATGTTTTTTTCTATTGCTGTTTCGTTAGCCTGGAAGCTGAAACGGTGTAATGTCATGTTTTGTCTCTCACAAACACAAACTCTGAAGGCAAACAGAATAATATCTTGCCTTTGTCGATCACCCTATTTATTCTAGTTCCTTAACAGTTTCATTATCGATCCTTGTAGTTCTTTTGAGGAAGAATTATTTTGAAATAAGACAAACATTACTTATTGCATTTACTGCCCTCAGAAAGCTAAATGAGTTCATTTCAGATTTCGACAGAGCAGATATAACTAATCAGAAAAACATTTAATAATTTTCTTGTAAAAGGGGTGTTTACACAGACTTTTTAGAGGCATAAATGCAATCAATAATTGATCTAACTAGCCTTTCTACTACTTACAACTAAGCTCATGTCTATCTTTAACTGCACTTGTAATATGAACATCCAGTCAGTAGCTGAACTGCATGATAGAAGTCTCACAAGACTAAAGTACAACACAACACAGTAGAGGTCGACCGATATTGGTTTTTTCAGGCCGATGCCGATCTTTTGAAATCCAGGTCGGCCGATGGCCGATTAATGCTGCCGATTTATTTTGGCCGATATTTGGCCGATATGTGCTTGTTTTTAACCTCTTATTTGAAAGATAAAATGTAACACACTAATTACTTAAGATAGACAACATTTCTCAACAAATACATTTATTGAACACTTGACCAATCTGCACTTGTACACTTAAATTAAAAATGTATAATGTATAAACATATTGTATAAATAATGTATAACAAATATATTAAATAAACAAAGCAGGTGTTACGAACTGCTCCGAGACACGAAGGTTGAGATCCAAATGCAGCTTTAATTAAGGGGCAATCCAGACACGTAATCCAATATTCAGAGCATCCAAGAGAAGCACAGGCATAACTAGGGGTGGGTATCATTAAGGTTTTAATGGTATTACTATCTTACCGATACTGCTTATCGATCCGGTACTTTAACGGTATTCTTAACTGTTCTTTTTTTGTATATATATATATATATATATATATATATATATATATATATATATATATATATATATATATAATTTTATTTCAGGAAGGTCTACTAACATTACTGTTCAGGTGTGGTCTAAAAAGAAATCTAATAAAGTAATCAATTGTAAAATAACACTGCATAGTTTATCATAGATAGATTAATCCTTATTAATGCAGAAGTTATGCATTCAAGAGCTGTAAGTGATTTTCTCTTTGCCTTTTGTTGTTTGATTCGCAGTGGCTCAATCGTCACACGTTTAATAGACAGCTTCCCCTTTAAGACCGAGTTCAGATCTAATAAGCTCCTGATGCAGCATATTTTCTCCCCAACTATTTCCATAACTACGTCCATTTAAGACATAAACTGTGTTTAAGTGAATCTCCAAGCCGGTCGTTTTGACATATTTTTGTGTATAGTTGATCGTTTAGATGCATGAAACCCAAAGTAGCCTATACTTTGCTTGTCTCTTTGCGGTGTGTTTCGGAGCGCGCGCCGCCTTGGGAACGGTCTCTTGCGCTCTTTTTTTTATTATTAAACGCGTCCCGCAATTTAGCAACAGTAGCTAGACTGCATTTTACAACAATCACCGATCGTGCTGATTCTGACGTTAAGTTTGAGTTTTAGGGAGAAATGTCAGTGCACCGCTGTGAAGGGAAGGAAGTTGTGCTAGACAGAATGCGGCTTATGTATAAATATTCTTTTTATAATCTTTGGAAGGCGAAATCTAAAATAAAATCAGACTAATAATCACATATCTAAACCAGGCTATGTTTGAATGTTTAGTTCTGTCACTCATTATGCTGGGCTCGTGTTGGGCTCGTTTTGTGCTCGCTGTGGCACCGCGTCAGCGGTGCTTTCAATACTTTCAATTTTTTTTATTTTTAATAAATTTGCAAAGATTTCAAACAAACTTCTTTCACGTTGTCATTATGGGGTATTGTTTGTAGACTTTTGAGGAAAATAATGAATTTAATACATTTTGGAATAAGGCTGTAACATGACAAAATGTGGAAAAAGTGAAGCGCTGCGATTACTTTCCGGATGCACTGTATATGTAAGTACAATATACAAATCTGTTATATACAGATGCAAGGGAATGTAATGGCATAAGAGGTATGGCATGTTGGATAAATATAAATGGACTAAGCTGTGTATTGCACATTAATTATTGCTCAATGGGACAATTTTAACTGTTCATGAGATGGATGGCCTGAGGGAAAAGCTGTTCCTGTGCCTGATGGTTCTTGTGCTCAGTGCTCTGTAGTGCCATCCAGAAGGCAACCGTTCAAAAAGGTAGTGGGTAGGGTGAGTGGGGTACAGAGTGATTTTTCCAGCCTTTATCCTCACTCTTGAAATGTACAGTTTATTAGGCAGTTTTGCTGCTGAATAGCGCTATAGTAAACACAAAGTGTTTTAGTTCCATGTTCTGCCCACATCTGTAGAAAACTGTGGTTGCACTGGCTGACAATTTTCAAAATAGTTCTCAGTTCCCAAGCCTATTTGCCACGACTTAAAAAGGACAATAGTTATTTGAATTCGGCACTATGCCTTACAGATGCATTTAGTCAGGAATTAGAAATAGAATAAATGAACAATAAAATAATTAAAGTGTAAAAGGGGTGTAAAGTGTAAATATAATCTGTAGTGCTAGTGTATGATCTGGGGAAACTCAACATGCCACTCAGTTTGAGAAAATTTGGTGTAAACAATATCCATGAACTACTGTAGTATGCCTTTGTGGAGGTGGTATGGAACAGGTTTTTGTGACTTGTTTTCTCAGGTACCGGAACTTTCGTACCATGACATCTCCACGGCCAGCCCAGTTCTCCTCTCTGGCAGTGGACAGTAGTGGGGAGCTGGTGTGTGCAGGTTCCCAGGATTCTTTTGAGATATTCCTGTGGTCCATGCAGACCGGACGACTGCTAGAGGTCAGACCAATAAATAATCAAATGGTTTTCGGATTCCATGTTCTAATATATGCATGTGGAGCACTTTTGGAAGAATAGTTCTTGATTAACTTTTTAAGAATTTGGATCATGATGTAAATTATGAACTTCATACAAAATAAGTTTTCACCAAATTGAAGAATTGTTTCATTCTGAGATCTATCAGGTTGTCCAGCTACAGTCAGTTCAAATGTAATATAGTTGGTTGTAACTGTTCTCTGCTGGAGCAGGTGCTCAGTGGTCATGAGGGTCCTGTCAGCAACTTGTGCTTCAGCCCAGTCCAGTCAGTGCTCGCCAGTGTATCATGGGACAAAACTGTCCGGCTGTGGGATATGCTGGACAGCTGGCAGACCAAAGAAACCTTGCGGCTGACCTCTGATGGTAAGTTCACAATGTGGCAGATTAAGTAGAGCTATACAGAGAGCGAGTTATTTGGAAAGAAAAGGATGTGTAATGTATCTGTGGTGTTTCAGGACTTGCTGTAACGTATCGTCCTGATGGTCAGGAGTTGGCAGTGGCCTCTTTGGATGGTGAGATTACATTCTGGAACCCTCGGACTGCAGGACAGGCTGGTTCTATCTCTGGCCGCCATGATCTGCAGATGGGACGCAAAGAAACGGAGAAGATCACTGCAAAGCAGTCTGCCAAGGGAAAGTAAGTTTGTGTACTACATATCACTTAATGGATTTTTTTTTTCATCCAGCTTGCCAACATTATGTCTGCTAAAAATAAACTTGTTACCAAAAGTAACCCAAAAATAAATCTGAAGTCATCGATTAAAAAAAAAAAATCAATAAACTGAATTATTAGTCAATAATTTTTAAATTCACATTATGAATTTGAATTAATTACATATTTTTGTGGGTCACAATTGCAATGTATCTATCAACAATTATTTGTAAAAAAAAAAATGTTGGACTACAGCTTCCCACCTCCAGAAAAGCAGGTCGCTACAAGACCTAGTGTGATTATTAAAACACAAAAGGCTGCGATTTGATAAAACCTTGTGTTCTTTTCAAAATGGGTTAAAACTCGTAGTTAGCTCAAATTTCACCATTAAAATATTCATTCACCATTTCAAGATATATATATATATATCTTTATTTATTTGTATTTTTTTTTTTTCTTAAAAAAAAAAAAAAAAAAGCAAAGTTGAATATTATTGAAAAGGTTGCAATGTGTCATGCATTAGGAGTGTTTGCTGCTATCTGCTGGAAGCCATGACAAAAATTTGACAAGTTCATTGAAATGTCAACTATAGTCTATAGGTGGCCTCAGTGACATTGATTGGTGTCTCAATGTTGAATGGTGTCTCAATGCTGTAACTTAATTCATAGATATTAAGTTATACATTTGGATATATATTTAGTAGAGCTGTCAGAATTAATGCGTTAACACTTGCAATTAAAGTTTAACGCATTCATTTTTCTTAACCGTGATTAACGAATTTACAGTTAATACAACATAAACACTGGTGTTAAGGGTGGAACCTTTGTAATGTGTCCACCTAGAGTCATTACCCTGACACACACGCCACAGTGCCAGAGCCCTTCTACCAAGGAGAGCCTTCAAGTTTAGCATAAAACAGCATAATGCGGCAGTCCCATAGATATTCTATGGGCGGAACTGTCTTAACACGCTAGTTGACATTATGCTCTCTCTTATGATAGAGGTTGTTATCTCAGTAAATAAATTAATTTCTGACAGTGCTTCCCTATCAGTGATAAAATGGAGAAAGTAGCTCTGAACGCTATTTGATGTACAAAACAAGCCCAGATGGGACTTAGTCTGAAAAATACTTGATTTCTATCACATATTAGACACGTTTTAATAACCACAGAAGCACACCAAATCTTAACTATCACCAAAACTTTTGCAGTCGCCGTTCATGATGAGTTTAAAGTGGCGCACGATGCTGGCATTGCTGCTTTAACGTGAATCATGGACCCAGCTTCACGATTGCTGTAAAAAAAAAAAAAAATGGATAGCAACAGTCTACTGGCAAATTAATATATTGAAGGATAGCTATTTAGCTTTTTTACTTTTTTAAATCACTTGCTACGAATATTCAGTTTTTGCAAAAATTCTACATGAATTGCCCAATGTAGTCAAACATGGCATTACAAAGAGAAAACTTTGTAATAGTATATTTGTCTACCATTTATTTTGCAAACGTCTTCAATAGCATTAAAAAAAAAAAGCTCAAATCTGTAAAAACTAATTTAGCATCTGAGTGTGTTTCGAAAACAAACCAAAAAAAATCATTGTTTTGTTGCTTCTGGGTCAGTCATTTATGTGTGTGTGCGTGTGTGTGTATGCATACAGTACATGATGCATTGTGGCTAGGGTTGAGCAGTATACTTGTACTAAAACAAATGGTGGTACAAAATGTTTTTAAATGTTATGGCTTCATCTTGTTGCTAATTTCGGTACCATACTCGAGTAAATGTGCTATTAACAACATTTTATGGGGATTTGACATTTTTTAGATTAAATCAATGATGATCAAATTCAAAACTCATTATGGCCAAGTGTGATTATTGAACAGCAGAAGGATATAATTTAATTATATAATAAACAGACTGCATGTGCTGCGCGCTTCAGAATGAACGAGGAGTGACGCTGTACACTTTGTCTGGTCATGCGACACAGACAGACAGAGTGCGTAATGCTGAACGCGGTGTGTTTAGTGTTTGAGCAGCTGTGAACACTTAATTGAATTCCTTCTCCAGTGAGATTTCAGGTCACGAGTATTTAATTTGGAATGCGGAGCATATTAAAAACTACTGTCAAAAACACACAGTAATAACTCAAAGGTCTGTTCAAATAAAAGTTCCGCCAAAATAAAAACTTTGGTTTAACCAAATGCATAAAAGTAAAGGGTGTGTCTCAATCAGCTCCCTCCTTCAGTAGTCAGGGCACTGATCAGGGAGTCGGCCATTTTAAGGGCCGTCTCAATCGCGAAATCAGTTTAGAGTGTCTTGACCATTTTATTGTCGAAAGACAGGCCTTCAGTAGGAAGTTGATGCTCTGTCCGTTAATTTATGTTGATGAGGAATTCCAGGATTAAAAAGGTTGGGTTTTTCCTAGATTTAAATCATGTTGTTTCAATTCTTCTGCATGTATAATACTACAACAAGCACAAGTCTAAATGTATATTGTCAAAGCCTTATTTTCTCTTTAAAAGAGATATTGTTTGTGATGTTGTTTTTTATCCATAATGACCATGAAAGGGAAACAATCTTTTAAATGTTAAAGTAGGTTTAAAATACACTCCTTTTATATTTTTCTTTTTTTAATGTTATTTGTCTTTAGTGTTATTTGAGTTTAAATATCTTCAAAGAAAATTAACTATTGTGTCATTTAAACGACGGTGCTGATAAATAACAGCTGCGCTTAAATGTGCTTGTTATTTTGTCACAGGTTATTGAGTCATAAGTGTCCCAATGTCCAGTGGATGAACACACTTGCCAGTACCTGAATAGTGTTCACAATATACTGATTCACAACATATGGAGCTGATTGAGACGTACGCAAAGACATCGTGACAGAAAAATATTACTATTATATAAAAAAAATTATATTCAAAGTAATAGAAATTACACTACTAATAACAATAATTTCATAATAAATTGCATTACTATAATTTTTTTTATTATAATAATTATTAAGCTACGTACACACTGCCAGCGACTTTATCGCTGCAGGTCGCCAGTGGCTGGCGGTGAAGTCGCTAGTGGGTGTTCCCACTACTGGTTGCCTAGTAACGTTTATAAATGACATTCACGGATGTCATTCCATTGCTGTTGACGGCGAATCTCTTTTCTTGCCACTAAAAACAAACATTTTGTAGGGAAAAGACTAAATATAAATGGAATCAGTACATAAAATGCTTTATATCAAATATGAATGAGAAACAAGGCATGCTGTTTGCCAGAGCAGCTGTTTATCTCGTGCTGAAAATGCAAATGTCGGTCTGTATGGGTCCATAAAATCCCCTGATCTCAGATACACCTTTCCACGCAGTATTTTTCTTTAAAATGTCCTTGTACGTGGGAAGAGACATATCATAGAGCACTGGAACATTTCTAACAGCAAGAATTAGCCTTTCATCCATCTTTCCGTTACTGCAGGAGCTGAGAGAAGGAGAGAAGGATCACGTGAGCTCTCCCGTCGTCTCTCCTATTGGCTGTCGCTTCCGTTAGTCGCTCCAAAGTTGAACTTTTCTCAACTTTGTCGCGTCGCTGGACACGCCCACATCTAGCGCCAACGGTCGCGACAGCTCGTATCGCCGGAAGTCGCTGTGCTCGCATTGAAAATGAATGGTATTGAGTCGCTGTCGCGCGCGATGTCGCTGGCAGTGTGTACGTACCTACATTACTATATTATTATCATTTATTATTATATGTAAGCAGTATCACAAAAGCAAGTGTACTGAATATCAGCAGGCTGGGATTCAGCTTTTTGCAGCCTTTATGCCACTGGTAATTCGATTTGTATCATTAATGTTTTATAGTCATTTCAATTATACTGTCAAGCTCTGTTGTGCAGCATTTTTTTTTTATCAAAAACAAAATTGCAATTGTTTTTATTTTATTTTAATTTGTTTAAAGTTTATGTATTCATTTGTTTAAACACTGTTTGGAATACTGTTTTTATTCAACATAAAACATTAAATCCAGTTCTTTTAATCAAGACCCTTTTCTGTGAAATTTCTTCAGTAATCTGGGGCTATTAATGTGTTGCCCAAGTAATTTAATAATTAATATATTTAATATCGATAACTAGATACAAGATCTGGTATTGTACCAAAGCCAAAATTTTGGTATGTTTGCAACCCTAATTGTGGCTTTGTTTGCCTCAACCATTTATTTTAATTGATTTCTGTCAGTCAGGATCACGCTAAAATCTTTGTTTAGAGGCACAGTCGGGTATCTTTTTTTTGTTTATGTGTCATAACACAACATTTGCACAAGCAGGTATTAAGAATTACTAAAGAATTCAGAAACAAAATATATACTTGACAAAGGACATTAGACACCGATAAACCTCTTTAAAAGTAAAAATTTTTCAGTTAACCTACAAAATACTAAAGAATAGCATTCTGAGATAATATTCTTCTTACCACAATTGTACTCACAACCATAGACTTTGTCAGTTCGATCCAGTCTGGTCATTCTCTGTTGACCTCTCTCATCAACAAGGCATTTCTGTCCAAAGAACTGCCCCTCACTGAATTTTTTTTTTTTTGGCACCAATACTCAAACCAGCCCAACAATGGCACCAACAATCATGCCACGCTCTAAATCACTGAGATCCAATTTTTTTTTTCCCCCATTCTGATGGTTGATGTGAACATTAACTGAAGCTCCTGACCCGTATCAGCATGGTTTTATGCACTGCACTGCTGCCACATGATTGGCTGATTAGATAATCGCATGGATGATTGTTGGTGCCAGATGGGCTGGTTTGAGTATTTCTGTAACTGCTGATCCCCTGGGCTTTTCACACACAACAGTCTTTAGAATTTACTCAGAATGGTGCCAAGCACAAAAAACATCCAGTTAGGGGCAGTTCTGCAGACGGAAATGCCTTGTTGATGAGAGAGGTCAACAGAGACTGGTTCGAACTGACAAAGTCTACGGTAACTCAGATAACTGCTCTTGTGCAATTGTGGTAAGAAGAATAGCATCTAGGAATGGCAGGTTGTTTTAATATTGTGGCTGATCGGTTTATACAAGAAAATACAGTATATTAATCAAACTTTCATAACATTTTGATAGAGATGCACCGATTGCAATTTTCTTGGCCGATTTCGATTTCCGATTTTTTGCAAGTGTGACCTGCCGCTGCCGATTTTTTCCGATTTTCTTTCTAAGAACTGTTATTGACCACATATACAAACAAAATCTACCTTTCTTCAATGCTAAATTTTATTTTCATAATAAAATAAATTATTAAACATTACAATTTCCCCCAAACTGCACTAAGTTACAGGATCTTCTCTCACTTAAACAACTCTCAAAATAAAGTGCTCTGTGACTGGAAAGAGGTAGAAATAACAATTAACTGCAAATGAGTTGCTTTATATAACAAATGTCATTTTCCACTATTTTTATAAATGGACCTTTTTCTCTCTATTGTTTAACAAAACAATTCCAAAAATCTGAAAAACTGAAGTGTCCAATATGCTCAACTTACATTAGATGTACAAATATCAGTTGTAAAACTGAGCACTGCTTCGGGAACGGCTTGCATACCTGTCAACACTCCCGTTTTTCCCGGGAGTCTCCCGTTTTATTTCTCCCAAAAAAAACTCCCGTAATTTGTATGGCCTAAACCACGTTATATGAATAATCAAATCAATATATTATTCCAAGGTGGTCCAGTTGCCAGATCTTGAATGAAACACATCCTACTCACACAATCGACACATCATGCACATTACAAATCATTTATGACCTCAACCTGGCAACCTACAACCAATTTGCGCTGTTGATGTCTGCGCAGGCAGTAGACGCGGGATGTTAAATCAAGCATCACTGGTAGAGGGGAGGAGAAGACTCAGCTGGTGCTCTGGTGAAAAAAAAACAAAATATACATGTAAATTTAACAACAGCTGGATGGAAGAATTGAATTTCATATCCCGAAGCCATAACGACAATGCCCACTCCTTTTACAGTGTGTGTCGCACTGATTTTAATATCGGACACGGTGGGAAAAATTACGTTAAATCACAACGGCACAATTTGTATGTATTTAGCCTGCCTCTGCCATCCAGCACCCCCTTCCCCTCTCCCGGATTTGTGTACCCAAATGTTGACAGATAACAGGCTGTGTGTTACATGACGCGAGATTAAACAACTCGGGCAACGCGACGTCGGAAAGTACCTCATACTCTGTATCGAGGAAATTTATCAGATTTCTGATCCCTCTGTCCTCAACTATGGAGAACAGCTTGTCATTCAGGGCCATGAATTCCATAATTTTCCTCGTAATTGTTTAGGTATTTTCGCTGCTCATACCAAGGAATGATAGGAGAGGCTGCTGACATGTGGCTGGCTCTGAGCTCTGGCTAGCTTTAGCCGCTTTCACTTTTTAGCTTCTTTTTAAAAATGGGCATTTTCAGCTGGGTGATGGTGTTATAAATGTCTAATTAGGTTTGTTGATCCGAAAGATATTGTGGTGGTTCCCCCACGGTTTACTTTGGCCTTACAATTATTCACATTTCGAACTTTATGCATTCTTCACTCACACAGTGAAGATCTCCCACGCCAGTGACATGTTTACATGCGGCTGTGACGTTATTGCCTGCGCCGCTGGCAACCAAACGGACCGGCTTGGAATCGGTAAGATGTGAGGCTGACTGGCCGGTTACCGGGCCGAGCATGCGGAAAATCGGCTAATTCCGGTCCCTGGCTGGTCGATCGGTGCATCTCTACTTTTTGAATGTACTGTATTTTTAACCAATAATCTGTTTAGCAATATATAATACCGTATATGCTTGTTAATGTTATACATGAAAATTATTATAAAATGTTAACTATACATTTCCTATGACTCAGTCACACACATAAAATCCCATGCATTTTTTTATTGATGATGCCTGTTTTTGCATTTGTATATGCTGTTCTCTAATTGTTATTTTAACATGCGCTAGACAGCCGTCTTTGAGCATTGCACCGGATATTGCTACTTTGTCAGCATGTCACTTATGAGTACAGGTTTTTAAGACATCCATCATTTATAGAGTTCAAAAATATTGATGAATAATTCACTGCTGTTTGTCATTATAAGCAACAAACTCTGCTTAAACCATCTTTACGTGGTATATCTGCCTATGCTGCTTCACTCTCTTTCGGCCTTTGCGTGCGTCCATGTGAGAAAGAGAGGGAGAGAGCACCAGCAAGAGAAAAATGTGTTTTAGGGAGTTTTCTGATGTTACTATATAAGTTCAGGTGTCAGATGTCACTTGCACCCAGACCATTGCGATTTAAGGACACCATTTATATATAAAAAGGGGAGCAAATCCGAACAGTACATAAAGGTTAAATAAATATGTGGTCTGTATGTGCTGCACACTGTAGAATGAATGAGGGCTCTGTTCTCTGTCACAAGAGCATGTGTGATGTATATTTATTTCATTAAATCGCAGCCTTTTCAGTTTAATAATCACACTAGGACACATGATTTTTATTTAAATTATTTTCAATTTTCTCTGCCATTTGAAATGACCAATTCCCAGTGCGCTCTAAGTCCTCATGGTGGCGTAGTGACTCTCAGGATGAATCTCCGTTGCCTCAGTGTCCGAGACTGTTAAATCCGCACATTTTATCACGTGGCTTTTGCGCATTACAGCGGAGACGTAGCGCGTGTGAAGGCTTCACGCTATTCTCCGCGGCATCCACGCACAACTCGCCACGCCCTCCACTGGGAGCGAGAAGCACATTATGCTGACCACGAGGAGGTTACCTCATGTGACTCTAGGAATTGGGCCAATTTAGTTGCTTAGGAGACATGGCTGGAGTCACTCAGCACGCCCTGGATTCGAACTCGCGACTCCAGGTGTGGTAGTCCAGTGTCTTTACTCACTGAGCTACCCTGGCCCACTTCGTAATTTTAATTTGTGTGCTGAATGTTTACACAATGACATTTGAACAATATCTCAGCTCTGTTGATCCATACAATGCAAGTGAACGGTGACCAAAACTTTCAAGCTCCAAAAAGGACATTAAGGCAGCATAAAAGTAGTTCATATGTCTGGAGTGGTTTAATCCATATCTTTCGAAGAAGTACAATCACTTTGGGTGAGAAACAAACCAAAACTTAAGTCCTTATATGCTATAAATCTAGACATCTGCAGTGTCTTGGCATGTTCATTAGAAAAGTGTTTCCCTCTTGAAGCCAGCACGGTGTTTAAATTGGGTCTGATGTCAAGACATGGATTAGACCACTCAAGTCATATAGATTACTTTTATGCTGCCTTTGTCATTTTTGGAGCTTGGAAATTTTGGACCCTTATTGACTTGTTATATAGACCAAAACTCCTCATGCATTCTTCAAAAAAATCTTCATTTGTGTTCTGCAGTAAAAAGGCATACAAGTTCGGGATAACATGAGGGTGAGTAAATGATGACAGAATTTTTATTTTTGGGTGAACCATCCCTTTAACTAAAAAAATGTTTTCACACCACCGCTGTCATTAAAAAATTGAGTTGCGGCAAGAATGGTTTCGAAATTGCGTTGTGACTCCCTGAATTTATACTGAATCGAACTGCGAGGTACATAGAGATTCCCACCCCAGATCAACCTGTTATGCTGCCTAGGTGTGCATAAAAACAAAACATTAATCAAAAGCATCTTTAAACTGTTTTTTTAGGTCCTTCACATCCTTGTGTTACTCGGCAGATGGTGAATCAATCCTTGCAGGTGGCCAGTCAAAGTTTGTGTGCATTTATAACATCACGGAACAGGTCCTGATGAAGAAGTTTGAGATCTCCTGCAATCTCTCCTTGGACGCTATGGAGGTACAGACTTGTTTGCATACTCATCTCCGATATAGACACACAGTTGAAGTCAAAGTTTACATACACTTAGGTTGAAGACATTAAACCTAATTTTTAACCACTCCACAGATTTCACATTAGCAAACTATAGTTTTGGCAAGTCGTTTACGACATCTACTTTGTGCATGGCATGAGTATTTTTTCAGAAAATTGTTTCACATTTAATTGATTATATCACAATTCCAGTGGGTCAGAAGTTTACATACACTAAGTTTAACTGTGCCTTTAAGCAGCTTGGGAAAATTCTCTCACAAAATAGATGGCATCATGAGGAAGGGAAATTATGTGGATATATTGAAGTAACATCTCAAGACATCAGCAAGGAAGTTAAAGCTCGGTTGCAAATGGGTCTTCCAAATTGAAAACCCCAAGCATACCTCCAAATTATAGGCAAAATGGCTTAAGGAAAACAAAGTCAGGGTATTTGAGTGGCCATCACAAAGCCCTGACCTCAATCCGATAGCAAATCTGTGAGCAGAACTGAAAAAGCATGTGCGAGCAAGGAGGCCTACAAACCTGACTCTGTCATATCAGTTCTGTCATGCGGAATGGGCCAAAATTCCAGCAACTTATTGAGCAAACCTGTGGAAGGCTGCCCAAAACTTTTGAGCCAAGTTAAACCATTTAAAGGCAATGCTGCCAAATACGAAGAAATAAAAGCTGAAATAAATCATTCTCTCTACTATTATTTTGACATTTTACATTCTTAAAAAAAGTAGTGAGCTTACCTGACCTAAGACAGGGAATGTTTTCTGTTATTAAATGTCAGGAATTGTGAAAAACTGAGTTTAAATGTATTTGCCTAAGGTGTATGTAAATTTCTGACTTTTATTTGACAATTATTGGCGTTCTTTATTATTGGGACCCTGTCGGTGGTCCCATCCGAGCTTGAAGGGTTAAAGAACCACAGAACTCCTTTTTGTCATATCAAGAGGATTTTGTTTAAAGCATATTGAATTGGTCTAATTCGATTTGCTTATTTAGTTTCCTAGTTTTTACATACTTGTAATTAAAGTGTAACATTACAGGGTTAGTTCACCCAAAAATTCAAATTCTCTCATCATTTACTCACCCTCATGCCATCTAAGATATGTGTGAATTTATTTCTTCAGCAGAACTCAAAATAAGATTTTTAGAAGAATATTTCAGCTGTACAGTGAAAAAGGAGTTATGTTTTGTCTGTTCTCACCCAAAACCAACTGGATCAAAAACATTGTAGTCTTTTATGCTGACTTTATCTCCTTTTTGGAGCTTCAAAGTTTTGGCCACCATTTACTTGCATTGAATGGACCAACAGAGCTGAGAGATTCTTCAAAAAATCTTATTTTGAGTTTTGCTGAAGAGAGAAAGTCATACACATGTAAGATGGCATGAGGATGAGTAAATGATGAATTTTCATTTTTGTGTGAAATATCCCATTAGGACAAACGTCAGGCATGAAACTCTGATTAGCGCAAACTGATAGGTTCTTTTGAACTTGTTAGCCAATCAGCTCGCTCACATGTGATGTGTCATTAGGCTTGAGATTGATGCTGTTTTGACATATCGATAAGCAGATTTTCCAGATGTTTATCGATATACAGTATTTCAGGATTTGTTTTTTAAAAATAGACCCAAACCATTATTAGAGGACATAGATTATTTACTGTAGTCATTACTTGATAACATATTATCTCTCATAAAGTCTACACCAGGGGTCCCCAAACTACGGCCCGCGGGCCGAATACGGCCCGCCCGCATTTGGACCGGCCCTCTGAACAATGCCATGCAGAGAAATATTTTTACAATTTCATTTTAAATATGTTTTAATCATATCATATTTGTATTTGATAATACATATTGGCTTTCAAAATAAAATTTCCCTTAGTTATAATTATTAAAGTAGCCAAATTATTTGTTAGATTCACCCGGATTAACGTTCCATCGTGATCGAGCGGGTGCACGCGATCCAGCAAGAAAATTTAAAGTGACAACAAAATGGCCAAACGGTTGGGAAAGAGAAAAGTTGATTCAGAATGCAGGGTATTTAACCAAAAGTGGACAAGTGATTATTTTTTTGTTCAATGCAAAGAAACAGCTGTTTGCCTCATCTGTCAAGAAACAGTCTCCGTGTTCAAAGAATACAATCTGCGCCGACACTATGAAACCCGCCACAGAGACAAGTATGCGAGTTTACAAGGCCAAATGAGAGCAGACAAAGTGTCGAAGCTAAAAAGTGGACTATCTGCTCAGCAAAATACGTTTGTACGGCAAACCCAGTGGACCCAGTGAACCAGTCATCTATTCGAGCTAGCTTTCAGGTAGCTAAACTGATTGCAACCTGCGGTAGGCCATTCAGTGATGGTGAGTTCGTAAAGAAATGTATGAATGCTGTTGCGGAGGAGGTGTGCCCCGATAAGAAAGACGTCTTAAATGTGGTGAGTCTGTCCGCAAGTAAAATCACCAGACGAATTGAAGAAATGGGGTATAATGTACAGGTCCTTCTCAAAAAATTAGCATATTGTGATAAAGTTCATTATTTTCCATAATGTAATGATAAAAATTAAACTTTCATATATTTTAGATTCATTGCATACCAACTGAAATATTTCAGGTCGTTTATTGTTTTAATACTGATGATTTTGGCATACAGCTCATGAAAACCCAAAATTCCTATCTCAAAAAATTAGCATATCATGAAAAGGGTCTCTAAACGAGCTATTAACCTAATCATCTGAATCAACTAATTAACTCTAAACACCTGCAAAAGATTCCTGAGGCTTTTAAAAACTCCCAGCCTGTTTCATTACTCAAAACCGCAATCATGGGTAAGACTGCCGACCTGACTGCTGTCCAGAAGGCCATCATTGACACCCTCAAGCAAGAGGGTAAGACACAAAGAAATTTCTGAACAAATAGGCTGTTCCCAGAGTGCTGTATCAAGGCACCTCAGTGGGAAGTCTGTGGGAAGGAAAAAGTGTGGCAAAAAACGCTGCACAACGAGAAGAGGTGACCGGACCCTGAGGAAGATTGTGGAGAAGGACCAATTCCAGACCTTGGGGGACCTGCGGAAGCAGTGGACTGAGTCTGGAGTAGAAACATCCAGAACCACCGTGCACAGGCGTGTGCAGGAAATGGGCTACAGGTGCCGCATTCACCAGGTCAAGCCACTTTTGAACCAGTGGCTACAGAGAAGCAGCACTGGACTGTTGCTCAGTGGTCCAAAGTACTTTTTTCGGATGAAAGCAAATTTTGCATGTCATTCGGAAATCAAGGTGCCAGAGTCTGGAGGAAGACTGGGGAGAAGGAAATGCCAAAATGTCTGAAGTCCAGTGTCAAGTACCCACAGTCAGTGATGGTCCACTGTGTTTTATCAAGGGCAGGGTCAATGCAGCTAGCTATCAGGAGATTTTGGAGCACTTCATGCTTCCATCTGCTGAAAAGCTTTATGGAGATGATTTCATTTTTCAGCACGACCTGGCACCTCCTCACAGTGCCAAAACCACTGGTAAATGGTTTACTGACCATGGTATTACTGTGCTCAATTGGCCTGCCAACTCTCCTGACCTGAACCCCATAGAGAATCTGTGGGATATTGTGAAGAGAAAGTTGAGAGACGCAAGACCCAACACTCTGGATGAGCTTAAGGCCGCTATCGAAGCATCCTAGGCCTCCATAACACCTCAGCAGTGCCACAGGCTGATTGCCTCCATGCCACGCCGCATTGAAGCAGTCATTTCTGCAAAAGGATTCCCGACCAAGTATTGAGTGCATAACTGAACATAATTATTTGAAGGTTGATTTTTTTTTTTTTTGTATTAAAAACACTTCTTTTATTGGTCGGATGAAATATGCTAATTTTTTGAAATAGGAATTTTGGGTTTTCATGAGCTGTATGCCAAAATCATCAGTATTAAAACAATAAAAGACCTGAAATATTTCAGTTGGTGTGCAATTAATCTAAAATATATGAAAGTTTAATTTTTATCATTACATTATGGAAAATAATGACCTTTATCACAATATGCTAATTTTTTGAGAAGGACCTGTATATGCCCAGCTGAAGGAAAAAGTGAAAGAATTAGATTTTTTTGCATTAGTGCTGGATGAAAGTAATGACGTGCAGGACACGGCACAGCTGCTCATTTTTATTCGCGGAGTTGGCTCAAACTTTGAAGTGTCCGAGGAGCTGGCAGCCCTAAAAAGTCTCAAAGGTACTACGACAGGGGAGGATATTTTTGGTAAAGTGTGCCAAACGATAGAAGAGTTGGATCTGGTTTAAGCTGGCCAGCATCACGACTGACGGAGCTCCTAGTATGGTTGGCGCGTCAAGGGGACTGATAGGACGCATGAATAGAGAAATGGAGGAAAGAGGTCTCATGCCCCCTTTACAAGTACACTGCCTAATTCACCAGCAAGCACTGTGCTGCAAAATTCTGAAGTGGGAATCGATTATGAAAGTGGTGTCATGTATAAACTTCATCAGCGCAAACGGACTTAAACACAGGCAGTTCCAAGTCTTTCTGTCCGAGCTAGAGTCTTCTCACGGAGATGTGCTTTACCACACAGAAGTCCGATGGTTAAGCCGGGGCAGAGTTTTGAGGCGTTTTACTGAGCTGCTACCGAAATCAATGTTTTTCTTCTGACAAAGGGCAAAACTGTCCCAGAACTGATCGACACAAAATGGAAATGGGACCTCGCCTTTATAACAGATGTGACAGAAATGTTGAATGGCCTAAACGTGCAGCTCCAAGGCAAGGGGAAACTAATATGTGACATGTATTCCCACATAAAAGCATTTGAGGTGAAACTAGCACTGCTTGTGGGACAAGTGCAAAAGCAAGACTTCACCCATCTCCCTGTTACCCAAAGCCTCTCAGCTGAGAAACCAGTGGTCCCATTCCCAGCTGAAAAGTCAGTGGAAGCGCTGGAAATGCTGAAGGCGGAGTTTGATGTGCGATTCCGTGAGCTACATGTCCACGCTAAAGAAATCCGCCTTTTTCCGAACCCTTTTGCTGCTGACATTGACGAAGCCCTGCCTTCTTATCAGTTTGAGTTGGATGAGTTACAGAACTGTGATGTTCTGAAAGACGCGTTTAAGCCCAACAGCCTCATTGAATTCTATACTGCCCTCCCTAACGAGACCTACCAAACATCAGAAGGAATGCAATGAAGATGTCCACACTTTTTGGCGGCACGTATATCTGTGAGCAAACCTTTTCACGCATGAAACTGATGAAAAATCCGATGAGATCAAGACTCACTGATGAACATTTGCATCAGTCTTTGAGACTGGCTGTGACAGGAATGGAACCTGACATTGGACTTCTCACCAGCCAGAAACAAGCCCATAGTTCACACTGATTAGCCTAATACGCATGAGTAAGTAAATAATTTGATTTCAATAGCAATGAATATGAAAAAATGTCATTACGATATTAATAATGCTCTTTTAATAGGCTATATATCACTTGATATGTATGGTGCATAAATAATAAATTAATCTAGCATTAGGAGGCATAATACTGTAAATCCATTTAAATTCATAATAAAATTTCCACAATAAATTACTCCGGCCCATGCCATGTTTTTGTTAGACTACGGCCCTCCATTATAGAAAGGAAAAATTCTGTGGCCCTCATAGAAAAAAGTTTGGGGACCCCTGGTCTACATAATGTTACAGTTACAAGTATGTCTCCTTTTTTTTTTTTTTTTTTTTTGACAGCTTGAATTAAGTTTTCAATGCAACATACAGGGAAATTGCATAATAAACGTAGCCATTTTTAATTGTTCAGTTTGCAGTTATACCAGTTTCATACACTAACCTGCACATGCATCACTGTCACTTTGTTAATTCTTGAAGAACAAAAGCCATCTAAAAGTTGTAACTTTGGACTGTCATCAGCTCATATCTGTGACTTGTCCATGCTGCGACCAGCTTCAGTAAATGTTATGTCACCCCCTTGTGGTCTCCCAAAGCTATTACATATGATTGAGCATGCAAATTTGCTCAGTTTGCAAGTAAGCTGGTTTCACTGCAGCGTTCTGCGAGAGTTTTCTCTGAAAATGCTTTGTTTAAGTGATTGCTGGGGCTTATTCTATAAGCTTGCATGATAAGGTCTGCTTTTGGCCATGACACATAGAAGCACGTCTTTACCAAGTTAAGACAGCCAAATTAGGCAATGGTACACATCGCTATCTTAGGCCATTAGATTAAACATTTGGTCATGCAAACCAATGTGTACTCCCTGTGCACATGTCATTTTGGAGCAGCAGCCGTACACAAGTTTTGGCGGTAGATCTGCTTTTGTGGGGGGTTGTGTTTTGTGCATTTCTGCACCTTACCTGATTATTTGGGTGATTTTGTTTATGTCTAGTTGTGCAGCATGTCTTGTAATTTTCAGCTGTGCTGACGGCACGGCACGCACGCTGCATGAGTTTGTTTGTGGCCTGCTTACTGCTTATTCTTATTCTCAAACGTTCATCGTTATAGTCATCGTTCATAGTTATATTCTTTGTCATTTTACCGCGTTTCAGGTTTTTTTTGCTTTTCTCCTGTTTCATCTGCGTGTATTTTTCCTGTTGCTGCTGGCACCTAGCTAGAGTCTGTGTTTTTAGCCTGCTAGCTTTTTTTTTTATTTTTTTTTTTAGATCGCTTATATATCTGTTTTCAGCCTTTAATCCTTAACATCTGCCATTTTAAACGCGCATCAGGTTTTCCCTCGTATTATTCTCTTATCGCGATTCAACTGCGCGCAAATTCCACCTGCAGCCGCGTTCTATTTTTATCGCGATTAAACGGGTGCATTTTTTTCAGTGCGCACCCGTTTTTTCTCCTCTGCGGTTCACAGATTATTGCATCGATCTCAAAGCACCGTTTATCAAGAACAACCAACAACAATTACGTGAGAAATTCACATCAATCTCAAACCCTCACCGCTCGGGAACAACAAACAATTTGCGGTAAGTCATGGCATCCGCTCATGTTATTTCTTCCTGCATTGCATGTCACATGTTTACAATAGCCTCCTCCGTCTGCAGCGAGGGATTCACTTGTGATAAATTTAAGGAATTAGTCAGGCTGACGGAGAAGGTTAATGAGTTAGAGACTCGCATCCGAACGCTAGTGGAGGTCAGTGAGAAAGAGAAACCGGTAGATACTGTTTCGGATGCGGGCAGTACAGAGAGCAACATGCGCACTTTGGTTACGGCTATAGAGCCCCTGCAGCAGGGCATTTGGGTGACATCTCGGCGGCATACTCGCTCAGCAAAGAGACACCACTCTCCCGTTCCTGTTAGGGTTTCCAATCAATTCTCCCCACTCAGTGATACACCCATTGAGAATCATTTTGAAAGAGCCCTTGTTATCGGTAATTCTATTGTAACATGGAAATAGAGACTCCAGCCACTATTGTTAATTGCATTTCAGGGGCCAGAGCGTCTGACAATTTACAAGTGCTGGCTAATGCTAAATGTAGATTTTCTAAACTTGTTATCCATGTCGGCACTAACGATGTCCGCTTCGCCAGTCGGAGATCACTAAAGATAATGTTAAAGAGGTGTGCAAATTTGCAAATTTTCAAATCAGACACTGTAATATGCTCTGGTCCCCTCCCTGCTCATCGTGGTGACGAGGTTTATAGTAGATTAGTGTCACTGGATGTCTGAGTGGTGTCTGAAGAATAAAATAGGATTTATAGACAATTGGAAGAGTTTTTGGGGTAGACCTGACCTGCTAAAGAGAGACGGACTCCATCCCTCCAGGGAAGGTGCCGCTCTATTATTTTGGCTCATAGTCTTAATAATGATAGTAATTGACTAACTGGGGCCCAGGTCAGGAAGCAAACAAACTGGTTAATCCGAACGTCTGCTAGCTGCCTTGAGACGTCCCACAGGTCACATAAACTACAACACATAGAGACTGTATCACCTAGATATCTCAGAGACTGTGTCTGTTCCCCGAACTACCAAACACAATACCCTCACTAAATCATTAAAAAAAAAATTTGATTAAGGTCAAACTTGAACAAAACAAACAAATTAAAAATACACATCATATAAAAATAGGGCTACTAAACATTAGATCTCTTTCTACCAAAGCACTAATTGTCAATGAAATGATTACAGATCATAGATTGGATGCGCTCTGTTTGACTGAAACCTGGCTTAAACCGGATGAATATATTAGTTTAAATGAATCTATTCCCCCAGGTTATTGTTATAAACATGAGCCTCGTCTGAAGGGTCGAGGAGGAGGTGTTGCTACAATTTACAGTGAAGTTTTTGGTGTTACTCAGAGGACAGGATATAAATGTAAGTCTTTTGAACTAATAATGCTTAATGTGACACCGTCAAATATAAATAAAAAATCTCTGTCATCCTTTACCCTTGCTACAGTGTATAGATCACCCAGGCCTTATTCTGATTTCCTTAG
The DNA here is from genome assembly GCF_025860055.1 of Xyrauchen texanus. Lineage (NCBI taxonomy): Eukaryota > Metazoa > Chordata > Actinopteri > Cypriniformes > Catostomidae > Xyrauchen > Xyrauchen texanus. The sequence continues at coordinate 25,537,409 of NC_068280.1, read as the reverse complement.
TGAATTTGCCAATTTTTTTTTATCAGATCTTGTAGTTACTGTAGATAGAGACTTAATTGTTGGTGACTTCAACAGTCACGTAGATAATGAAAATTATACATTGGGATTAGCATTTATTGATATTCTCAACTCTCTTGGAGTCAGACAAAATGTAACCGGACCAACTCAACACCATAATCATACACTAGATTTAATTCTTTCATATGGAGTTGATGTTGATAATATAGAAATTCTGCAGCAGAGAAATGACATCTCTGATCATTACCTTGTCTCTTGTATGCTGCAATCAACTAATGTTACTCAATTTACACCATGCTATCATTCAGGTAGAACTATTCTTTCGACCACTAAAGATAGCTTCACTAATAATCTTCCAGATTTATCTCATGCACTCAATAAACCCCAAAGCCCAGAAGAACTTGATGAAATATCAAAAAATATAAATGCAGTCTTCTCTAGTTCCCTTGATATTGTCGCCCCACTTCGATTAAAGAAATAAGCCCTGCACCATGGTACAATGATCACACTCATGCTCTCAAGAGAGCAGCTTGGAAAATGGAGCACATGTGGAAAAATACAAAATTAGAAGTATTTCGTGGTGCATGGAAGATAGTGTCTGTTGCTACAGACAGGCACTAAAAGCTGCCAGGTCAGCATATTTTAGTAAACTCATAGAAAATAACCACAATAATCCTAGATGTTTATTCAGTACTGTGGCTAAATTGGTTCGGAATAAAGCTTCAACAGAACCAGATATTACGTCACAATTCAAGAGTAATAACTTCATGAATTTCTTTACAGATAAAATTTAAATAATCAGAAATAAAATTGGAATTTTGCAATCATCTGTCATCGCTCCTCAGAAAACAGTGCCTAATAATTTTCCTCACGTGCAACTTCAATCTTTCTCTGTCATAGGTCAAGAAGAGCTAACAAAACTTATCGAAACATCAAAAGCCACAACTTGTTTGTTAGATCCTATACCAACTAAGCTCTTAAAAGAGGTATCTCCTGTAATCTCAGAACCTCTCCTTAATATCATTAACTCCTCGCTATGCTTAGGACATCTCCCAAGAAACTTTAAAATGGCAATTATCAAACCGCTTATTAAGAAGCCACAACTTGATCCTGGAGAACTTGCTAATTATAGACAGATTTAAAATCTCCTGTTTATTTAAAAAATACTAGAAAATAAAGTATCCTCCCAAATATGTTCATTTCTACAGAGACATAGTACATATGAAGAATTTCAATCAGGATTTAGGCCTCATCACAGTACAGAGACTGCACTAATCAGCGTTACAAACGACTTGCTCTTATCATCTGATCGGGGCTGCATTTCTCTTCTAGTGCTTTTCACTCTTAGTGCTGCATTCGACACGATAGATCACGACATTCTCTTGAATAGGCTGGAGAATTATGTTGGAATTTGTGGAGTTGCATTAGCATGGTTTAGGTCATATTTAGCAGACCGCTACCATTTTGTTTATGTAAATGAGGAATTGTTAAACCAAACAAAAGTAAAATATGGAGTGCCACAGGGATCCGTTTTAGGGCCTCTGCTTTTCTCTTTGTATATGCTTCCCGTGGGAGATATTATCAGGATCATGGAATAAGTTTCCACTGCTATGCTGACGATACACAACTTTATATTTCTTCAAAACCTGATGAGATCACAATTCTCTAAATTAGCAGTGTATCAGTGAAATAAAAGAAATTTCCTTCTACTCAATTCTGACTAAACAGAGGTACTAATTATTGGACCAAAAAACTCAAAAAAAAATAAGCTGCTAAAATATAATTTGACTCTAGATGGATGTACTGTTACATCATCTTCAACAGCGAAGAACTTAGGTGTTATGTTTGATACCAATCTGTCCTTTGAAAATCAAATTACAAATGTTTGTAGAACAGCATTATTCCACCTAAGAAATATTGCTAAATTAAGGCACATGCTCTCTGTTGCTGATGCAAAAAACTAATTAATGCATTCATGACCTCAAGACTAGATTATTGTAATGCATTACTGGGAGGATGTCCAGCAAGATCAATAAATAAAATTAAATTGGTTCAAAATGCAGCCGCCAGAGTGCTAACAAGAACCAAGAAATATGATCATATTAGCCCCATTTTATCATCGTTACATTGGCTATCTGTTAAATTCCGTATTAATTTTAAAATTCTGTTAACTACGTACAAAGCTTTGAATGGTCTAGCTCCGCAGTACTTAAGTGATCTTCTACCACGCTATATTCCAAAACGTTCATTAAGATTGCAAAATTCTGGCCTGTTAATAGATCCTAGAATATAAAAATCCACCAAAGGAGGTAGATCCTTTTCATATTTGGCTCCTAAACTATGGAATAGTCTCCCTAACACTGTTTGAGATGCAGACACACTCTCTCAGTTTAAGTCTAGACTAAAGACTCATCTATTTAGCCAGGCATACACCTAATTTATCCTCCAACCCACAATTAGTCTGCTTTAGTTGGGTCTGCCGGAACCAGAAACCAGAAACATTGAGCATGATCTCTAACTCTGCAATAAATTTAACGGCATCTATGCTAATATTATTTTATTTGTTTCCATGTCTCAACCTCGGGACTCCTATCCTGAGATCACCAGAAGCGGCTGGATCCAGCTCCATTCCTGCTTCGTGTTGGACTCCACTGCTATGTGTCGCTGAATGATTGTGACTAAATGCAGCCGGTGCCAGCCTAACATCACTTCAGTCTATTATGATGACTTCAGAGGATGAACTGGTGAACTGAATCACCTCGGTCTATTGATGACTAACTATTGCCAACAAAAGCCCTTCATCAGCCAATTAACAAGAACAATTGCATCTATGTGAACTTCTGCAATTAATCAAGGATGGACTTCAAATACATTGATCATTTATCTTACAGTTCAAAAACAATCAATGTTTAAACACTGACCCTTAACACTTACTTAGTTTAATAATTTTAAACCATGACTTTAACTATACATAAGTATTATTTACATTATATTCATGATGTTAGCCAGAGGGGAACTGGTCCCCACAGTGAGTCTGGTTTCTCCCAAGGTTATTTTTCTCCATTAATCTACATCTTATGGAGTTTTAGGGTTCCTTGCCACAGTCGCCTACAGCTTGCTCACTGGGGTTATTAATACAACTATTATTTAATTATTTTTAAACACAATTAATAATCGTATTTTATCTAATTACACAATGATGATTCATCGACTTTATAGACATTACAGTTTTATCGTCTGTTAATGCTGATCTTCTGTAAAGCTGCTTTGAAACGATGTGTGTTGTGAAAGGTGCTATACAAATAAAATTGGACTTGACTTGTGCAACTGCAGCAGCATTATGCAAGCATCAAATGGTTAAATCGGTATGTCTGTATGTTCTTTCAGTAGCAAGTCTCTGTACTTGCTCTGCAGTGTAGCAGATCTAGTCTGCTAAGACCAATATCCAATGTGTCATACCCACATTAACATGATAGATCTTTCAGAGAGTATGACTAAAATACACTTGGCACTTCACAATTATTTCACACTAGGTATAAACTACATACATTTCTGTCCTGTCCTTACTTTTTCAGGAGTTTCTGGACAGGCGTAAGATGACAGAGTTTGGGAGTCTGTCCATTTTGGATGAGGGAACAGGAGATGGAGATGGAGTGGAGCTCAGTCTTCCTGGAGTCAAGCGAGGTGAGCCCATGCATACCATTTATTAATAAACCTGCCATTAAGTTCAGTTGCCAATCATTACCCTGCAATTTATACTCTGCATTTGATAGTTGTTGTCTGCTTTCTTTGAACGTTATTATTAGATTGTGCGTGCATCTCTCTCGTCTTATACTCCTCATCTCACAGGTGATAGGAGCTCACGGCATTTTAAACCAGAGATCCGTGTCAGTTCTCTCCGTTTCTCACCTACTGGTATAGTTTTTATCTGTATAGAACAAAACATACACATTTCTGAAAGCTATACTATTTTATTGAAAAACAAACTGAATGATTCAGTTTTGGCATTCTTCTCTCTTTAGGGCGGAGTTGGGCGGCAGCCTCTACTGAAGGTTTGCTGATCTATTCTCTGGATGCTTCACTTGTGTTTGACCCCTATGATCTGGACATGGATGTCACCCCAATAAGCATACGGCAGCAGGTGAAGAAGAAAGAGTGGGCAGCGGCCATTTTGCTGTCTTTTCGTCTGAATGAAACATCACTCGTAAGAGAGGTTCTGGAGGCAGTGCCTTATGACCAAAGTGCGTGCCCTCTTGAAATTGTCAAAAATATCTATTGTGATTTCTTGCCGTTTCCAAAATGTTCTTGATTTTATGTGGAATTGTTTTTAACATTTGTTCAAAATAATTTAGTTTACAAGTCATTATTTGATGCTTCAGTTCCAGTGGTATGCAGCTCACTGCCAGATGTTTATGTGGATAAGCTTCTGGACTTTGTGGCCTCGACATTGGAAAGGTCAAACCATCTTGAGTTCTATCTCACCTGGTCTCAGTGTCTGCTCACATTACATGGACAAAAGCTCAAGAATCGGTATGTAGTCATTTTTCCATCCAAGTTGTGAATTAAACTGCAAAGAATCTGAATATTGCAAAAACTGTTTGTAAATAAAGCAGCGTTTCCATTCAATGTAATGAATAATTTGCAGTTTACAGCACTCAGACAAAACGTTCTCAGGAACATAAGTTTTGCTTTTGATCGGTGGTAGATGCCTAATAGCTGTGAACGAAAGCACGTTAGGCAGTTCTGGTAGATAATTATCCCTTCGCTAAGCCCTGCCTTTAAAAGCGTTTCTGACCAATTCTGTCTTGGCAACTGTTGCCGTCCGTCATTTCTCTGACAAGCGTTTGCTTTTTTCAAATGAGAGTCTACGGGAGTAACGTGTGTTCAAGTAGTTTTATGCAGAATTTTAAAGAAATCATCCCAAAAAAATTTTTTTAAACCTTGTTCTGGTCACTTGGTAATCATGACATGAGGCACCCAGAGAGGATACACCATGTTTTTTCTTTCTTTTTTCACATCTTTAAATCTTGAGAAGAGCATGCTGTCGATTAAACTGTCAGCCCTCATTCCCAAATAAACATTTATAACATCAGCAAGGATACCTACATTTGCTCCAAGGTAAATTAAAGCCAATAACTTTAATTAATTTACAGTGCATTCAGAAAGTATTCAGACCCCTTCCTTTTTTTTCACATTTTGTAGCTTTATGCTAAAATGCTTTTAAATTATTTTTTCACATCAATCTACACTCCATACCCCAAAAACCACATTTTTTTTAAAGCTTTGCAAATGTGTGTGTGTGTGTGTGTGTGTGTGTGTGTGTGTATGTATGTATATATAAACTGATATCACATTGACATAAGTATTTAGAACCTATGCTGTGACACTTCAAATTTAGCTCAGGTGCTTCCCATTTCTCTAGATCATCTTTGAGATGTTTCTACACTTTGATTGGAGTACACCTGTGGCAAATTCAGTTGACTGGGCATGATTTGGAAAGGTACACACCTGTCTATATAAGGTCTCACAGCTGACAATGGTTATCAGAGCAAAAACAAATTAATGAGTTCAAAGGCGAACTGCCTGCAGAGACAGGATTGTGTCTAGGCACATATCTGGGGAAGGCTACAAATGTTTTTTGGCTGCATTGAAGATTCCCAAGAGCACTGTAGACTAGGACTGTCGCGGTTAAGAAATTTCCTTTGCGGTTATTATGGGGGGCTCAATAGCGCAATATGCGGTATTACCACCGTTTTCTTTTTTACATTATTTTACAAACCTAATTTGTCCTGATTTTACTGCATACAAAGCTCTATTGTTGAGTTATGTAGTATATATTGTTGCTTTGTAACTGACAGAGAGACACGTTTTAAAACATTTTTGTTTATTGTTAAATGCCAAACGGCAACAAGAACATGCCTTTTCCAATAAAAAAAATTAAAGAAATCAAAGAGTTCTAAAGTATCACATGAAAACAAGTAGCCTAATAAGAAAATGCCTTTTTCTAATTTGAAAACAAAAGAATTCTAAAAGTAGGCTATCACATGAAAACAATGTGTAGGCCTAAGTGAAAATACAGAGAATAAACTTAAGCCTTAACGAATGCGATTTAGACCTGGGTTATCATGTCCTTGTTTCGCGCTAGGAAAACCAACATATTAACCTTATGTGGTTTCAGGGAGGATCGCATGGGGGTAACAATATTCCCCGCGGCACTGAAAACCCTTTCTGACGGTGTGCTCATTGCACAAATACACATGTATTTGCGCGCGACTTTGGACAGCAGCGGAAATCTAGACTGATTATCGCGCCACCAGGACAGTGGATTCGCGTTGGAGTCGATGCTCTCCTCATGCAGATATCGCATGAGCTCGTTATCTGCTCGCGCTCTCTTTGGGTATGGGCGCTGACGCAGAGTTTGTCCGTGACTTCAGCAGGTCTCCAAGAGTCTTTTTCTTTGCTGCAGGTGGCACTTCTGCTTGCCCTTCGTCTCCAACCTCTGACGCACGGGCAGCGGTCTCTTCGTCCTCCACTCCCACCATCTCTTCGATGAGTGTGGATTTTGTCTCCGTGTCATTGATATGATCGCCCCTATATCGAGGATCTAAACAACACGCCTTTGCAAAAGTTTTTGTAAGGCAGCTGGTTCATACTTCCCATGTAGAACACCACACATTTTGTGCTTTATGTCTGATGTTAAGGTGGTATCCTCGGATGATGGTTTAAGCATATCTTCTGTCAGGAGTTTCAGGACGGGTTTGACTGAAGACACTGTAACGTAGCTCTCGCCAGACAGCAGATCCGTAAATTCAGCCGCGGGTTTCAGTGCTGCGTTCACGGACTCAAGGACAGCGATGTCCTGCCAGCTTGGATTTAGATGTTGATGTCTCCGGTCATCCAAAACTCTTCTGATAGCCGGGATTTCCTCTAAAACCCTTTCCACCATTTTCTGTTTGGTGCCCCATCTCGTAGCGCAGTCCTGAACAGAGTATTGGCCGTTAAATCATTGAATAGAAATTAGCCAAGGACATCATCTACTAATTAGCCTACCAAAATAAATTATAGACTAGGCTACATTTTAAATTATTTATTCGTTTCAATATAGGCTATTTTTACTAAACAAAAAATAGGCCTACATTTAAAATATCCCGACTGCTAAAATAATTATACTAAATGTGCACAGACATTTTATGGATGTTAAATCGAGCTGAAGTTAAACTAAATATGTTTTTTTTCTTCAATATATCTTACCTTTTTGAAATAATTTTTGTTTCAAAATATTTATTTTAAACGAAAAATACATTAAATCCAGCAACAGACAAGTATTGTAACAGTATTGGTTTAATTTGTATAATTTGTTTTATTGCATTTTTTATTTATTGGCTAATAACATGATCAATAAGTTAGCAAATAGTTTAAATTTGATAACTTACCAGTATGAGGCCATGCTGAGGAATTTGAAGTTCAGCTTGTGCTTTCGCTAGATCTCTTCTCTTCAACCAGCTTTGAGAAAATGTACTAACCAGTGTGTGACACAGGCCCATTGCTCGGGCTGTGCGGTCTTTCACACTTGCCATTGCGTTTGTAACTGCCAAATGTAAATTGTGACCAAAGCAGTTCAGCCACGGCCAGTTCAACTTTTTGACTGCTGCAACTATGTTGGCCCCATTGTCTGTAGTGATACAGGCCAGCTTCTTCTCATCCAGGGACCACTCTTCAAATGTGTGCCGGAGAGCATCCGAAATATTGTCGGACGTGTGGTTTTCGGGCATGAACACTGTTTCGAGGCAATGTGATTTCAGAATCCATTCTATGCTGAGATACTGAACCGTTAGACTCATATAAGGAGTCATATTGACACTTGACCACATATCAGTTGTGGCAGAAAAGTAGTCAACATTCATAAGCTCGCTTTTAATCGATGTCTTTACCGTGCTGTACATTTTTGGCACAGCAGTTTCTGAAAAGTAGGTTTTGCCCGGCAACTCGTCTGCTTGTCAAATTTTTGAAGCATTGACTTGAATACAGGTTTCTCCACCGTGTTGAATGGAACCATCTCCTGAACTAGATACTGGGTAACAGCGGCTGTAAGGCATTTATGCCTGTTACTTTCATGGCTGTATTTTACAGATTTCCCAAAGGCTTCAGCTACTCCTAACTGTCGGCTGGTACCGGTCTCAGCTGTTCTTTTTGATGTTGCTCCGCGACCTGATGCTTGAGGGGCCAGCTGTGCATTAATGGCTGGATGACAGTTAGCGAGATGACACCTCAAATTAGATGTATTGCTGCGTGTCACAGGAACCTTTTTGCCGCAAATTTTGCATATCGGCTCATCTAAATTCGCTGGCTCGCCCTTTTCAGTGGGTTGAAAGCCGAAATGTTCCCAAACTGGCGACATGACATTAGGTTTTGGGACGAGAGCGACTGCCATCGTTTCAGTAGGCCTATTCAAAATAAACGAAACACCACATAGAGCTACAATGGTTCGTGGGAAAATGTCGTAACACTCTTGCATAATTATTAATTTATTTAACATTAAATGCACAGTGACAAATTGTAAAACAAAAAGGCCACAGCCTTATGGAAGAAAGAAAAAAAAACTGAACACTGCGATTGCTGCGGTTGCTTTCCTTCCTCTGCGGTTGGCTGGTCAATAGCGCGGTATTACAATATTGCGGTTATCGCGACAGCCCTACTGTGGACTCCATAATTCTTAAATGGAAGAAGTTTGGAACAACCAAAACTCTTCCTAGAGCTGACCGCCTTGCCAAACTAAGTAATCGGGGGAGAACGCCCTTTGTAAGAGAGGTGAACAAGAACGCAATAGTCACACTGGTTGGGCTTTATGGCAAAGTGACCAGACGGAAGTCTCTCCTTAGTGCAAGACACACACAAAAATCACCTAAAGGACTCTCAGATGGTGAGAAACAAGATTCTCTGGTCTGATGAAACGAAGATTGAACCGTTTGACCTAAATTCCAAGCATCACATCTTGAGGAAACCAGGCACCGCTTATCACCTTTTCCAGTACCGTCCCAGCGGTGAAGCATGGTGTTGGTAGTATCATGCTTTGGGGGTGTTTTTCAGTGGCAGGTACTGCAGGGATGAAGGAAAGCTGAACGCAGCACAATACAGAGATATCCTTAATGGTAACCTGGTCCAAAGCGCTCAAGACCTCAGACTAGGCCGAAGGTTCAGCATGATACCCAAAAAGACTTGAGGCTGTAATTGCTGTCAAAGGTGCTTCAACTAAGTACTGAGTTAAGGGTCTGAATACTTATTTCAATGTGATAATTTCAGTTTTTTCTTTTTAATAAATTTGCAGTTACAAAAATCTGGTTTTTGCTTTGTCATTAAGGGAGTATGGAGTGTATATTGATGTGAAAATGTTTTTTATAATTTAAAGCATTTTAGCATAAGACTGCAACATTACACAATGTGAAATGAAGGGGTCTGAATACTTTCTGAATGCACTGTATGTATTGATTTAGGTCTCAGTAAAGGCGATAGTAAATAAAGAGTTCAAAGCACCATATTTATGTGTTAGAGGTTATGAGCAGTTGTGTTGATATTCGTCCACTGTACAGATACAAACATTGTTTATCAAAATATATTGTGGCGGATTAGAATCCGGAACTCCTTGCACTAGAGGCGAAAACATTAGATTAGATTAGATTCAACTTTATTGTCATTGTGCAGAGTACAAGTACAAAGACAACGAAATGCAGTTAGCGTCTAACCAGAAGTGCAAAAAAGCAGAAAAGTGCAATGTGATATCAGGTCCATTGTCATTGTCAATTGTCACCGGGATGCAGAGCTAGAGTTCAGTAGGGTGACAGCTGCAGGAAAGAAGCTTCCTCAGAACCTACTGGTACGGGTGCGGAGAGACCTGAAACGCCTCCCGGAGGGGAGTGGGTTGAACAGTCTGTGGCTGGGGTGGGAACAGTCTTTGATGATGCTGCGCGCCTTACGCAAGCATCGTTTACCCTGGATGGCCTCGATGGAGGGGAGCGAGGAACCGGGGATGCGTTGGGCAGTTTTCACCACCCTCTGCAGTGCTTTCCGGTCATGGGCAGAGCAGTTGCTGTACCAAACTGTGACACAGTTGGTGAGGATGCTCTCGTTGGTGCAGCAGTAGAAGTTCACCAGGATCTGAGGAGACAGGTGGACCTTCTTGAGTCTCCTCAGAAAGAAGAGACGCTGGTGAGCCTTCTTGATCAGGGTAGAGGTGTTGAGGGTCCAAGAGAGGTCCTCAGAGATGTGGACACCCAGAAACTGGAAGCTGGTTACACGCTCCACCTCAGTCCCGTTGATGGAAATGGGTGTGTTTGTGTGCCAGCTTTAGACTTCCTGAAGTCCACAATGAGCTCTTTGGTCTTCTTGGTGTTGAGAGCCAGGTTGTTGTCAGTGCACCACGATGATAGGTGCTGGACCTCCTCCGTTGTTACTGATGAGACCAAGCACTGTAGTGTCGTCTGCGAACTTGACAATGGTGTTAGAGCCGTGTGCAGTCATAGGTGAAGAGGGAGTAAAGGAGAGGGCTCAGCACACATCCTTGTGGTACGCCGGTGTTCAGGGTGATGGTTGAGGAGGTGTGGTTAGCTAACCTAACAGACTGAGGTCTGTTGGTTAGGAAGTCCAGAATCCAGTTACAGAGGGAGGAATTGATGCCCAGTTCACTGAGTTTGGAGGGGATGATGGTGTTGAATGCTGAACTAAAGTCAATGAACAGCATTCTCACATAGGTGTTGCTATTGTCAAGGTGGGACAGAGTGAAGTGCCGTAGAAATGGCATCCTCTGTGCTCCTGTTCTGATGGTAGGTGAATTGGAAGGGGTCCAGTAAGGGTGATAAGCAGGTCTTGAGATGGGCCAGGACCAGCCTCTCGAAGCACTTCATAATGATGGGGGTGAGTGCAACGGGACGGAAGTCGTTAAGGCTTGTTGCATTGGTGTGTTTTGTTGTCCCTGTCGAAGTGGCCATAGAAGTGGTTCAGCTCATCAGGCAAAGAGGTGTCAGTGACGGGGGGGTGGAGTTAGTAGTTTTGTAGTCTGTGACGGCCTGGATGCCTTGCCACATGCGTCGGGGGTCAGAGTTGTTCTTGAAGTGATCCTCAGTCCTTAGCTTATGGTTGTGTTTGGCCTTTTTGATGCCCCTATTCAGGTTAGCCCTGGATGAGCTATAGGCTTGAGCATCACCTGATCTGAATGCAATGTCTCATGCCTTCAGCAGGAGTCTGACCTCACTGTTCATCCATGGCTTCTGATTAGGGAAAGTGGTAATCCGTTTGAGGGTGGTGACACTGTTGATGTTTGTGTTGATACAGTCCAGAACGGAGGAGGCATATGAATCAATGTCCGTGTGGGATTCCATGAGACCAAGCGGTCATTCTGGCTGAAATTATGCTAATCAATGGATTTATTATTGTTGATCTCCGTGATTTCGACTATGGCATGATTGTAACCGTAACTGCTGATCTCCTGGGATTTTCATGCACAACAGTCTCCGAAGTTTACTCAGAATGGTGCCAAAAACAAAAAACATCCAGTGAGTGGCAGATCTGCATACGGAAATACCTTGTTGATGAAAGGTCAACGGAGAATGGCCAGACTGGTTCGAGCTAATAGATAGGCTATGGTAACTCTGATAACCACTCAAAGTGAGCAGAATAGCATCTCAGAATGCACAACACGTCAAACCTAGAGGTGGATGGGCTACAACATTAGAAGACCTCGTCAGAAGCTATATTAGGATGATAGTGTTCCTTATAATGTGCTCAGTGAGTGTATACTGTATATATTAAATATACAATTTTAATTATATGTATTTTATGCACCAAACACTATATTGACATTTAAAAAGGTAAATCGTAAAACGTATATAAAGAGTGGTATAGAGGTTATAGTAAGATGGCATCATAATTTACATTTATGCATTTGGCAGATGCTTTTATCCAAAGCGACTTACAGAGTTAAATGCCTTGCTCAAGGACACAATGGTGGTAGCTGTGGGGGTCGAACCAGCGACCTTCTGATTACCAGTTTTACCAGTTATGTGGTTTAGACCACTACACCACCACCACTTATAATAGCTTGTAATGTTAAAAAACATGAGATATTTATAATGACAGAGCAGGCTGGATATATTCAAATACTTATACATATTAATTCAAACAAAGCTGAGTTTTATTTGTGTTTTTTGTTTGGTGGTAATGAATGTAATGGTGAATGAGAGATATACTTTACCTCAAAAGCTTGTTGTATCATATTTGATACATGGTTCAAATGTTGTAGATGATTTTATTAAAATAGCACGTTGAAATCAAAGCACAAATTGCTTATGTTCAGCAAATACTCATTTTTAAATATCAGTAACAATATAATCGTTATTGTCACTTTTACTTTTATTAAAATCAGCAAAGAATTCACATCAGAATGACAAGTGCAATTTTGTTATAAAAAAAAAATACTTCTATTTGGTGGCAGTAAACATCTACATTAGTACATTGTATACAACATTATTATCAACAAAAATTGTATTAATGATGCAGAGGCTTTAGAAAATTGTGTATAAAATGTCACCACTTTGTGACATTTTCATCCAAACCCCCCCCCATCTGTGACACCCATGTCAAACATGCATTACTCCCATAGATTATCGTTGGAAAAACGCAAATGCTTGTCAGAGAAATAGAGAACGGGAACAGTTGCTAGGATAGGATTGGTCCAAAACACTTCATAGGCATAGTTTATCAAAGGCTCAACTGTATCAAGTCATTTTAATTAAAGGCTTTTGCTCCTGCATATCAGAATGACCAGAGCAACATATGAGATGGTATGTGATGTCATTATCCAAGTGATTTATATATTCCCATAGCTTGTTGAAGCAAAGTCACTTTTTTATGCAAATATATATTCCTTTATAAATTCTATAGGAGTATATTTGATAAGTTTGTTTCCATTGTAGTTCATGCGCATGTCTTTGTATTGAATAAAAAAAGTATCCACCTCTAGCTAGTGTTTTTTTTCTTCTCCCCCCAAGATCTTTTCTTTTCATCCAGCATTTTTTTATGCGGTTATTCCAAAATTCACTTAAAAATACATTGATGGAAACTCTTCTAGTGACATGGTCTTTTCAGAATGAGCTCAGAAGGTTTGAATTTATAAATGTCTTATATTATTTTGCAGTCCTTATCTTCAAATGCATGTCAACAGATTATGTCCACACACAGTAAGACTGTTCAAATATGTCTTGTTTCCAGATCTGGAACTGTACTTCCTACTGTAAAGCAGCTGCTAAAGAGTATTCAAAGACACCATGATGATCTGTCCAAACTGTAAGCTTGACCATATCTAATATTTACCACAAAAATATATCAGTTATAGAATTCTTATTAATGGGTTTTCCTTTCTTAATATTTTGTCTTGGCTCAAACTTGAATTTGGTTCAGACTATTTATTCATCACTCATTAGCATTAAACACTTATGATTTCTTCACAGTTGTGACTGGAACATGTACAATATTCGCTATGCCAATGCTCTGTACAAACAGAGAGGGATGAAGAGAACAGCAACCGAGTCCATCAGTGATGAAGAACAGGAGGGGTCGGAGGAAATGTACTCGGAGGGTGAAGAGGAAAACCTGATGAGCGAGCCTGTAATGGTGGAAAACTGAAATGTCGATCATGACCAGTTAAAATAAAATAGAGCCAATAGGTCTTCAGAAGAAATGGAAAGTACTGTGCACAGACAGAGCCAGGGATTTAGTGCTGGACAAGATTGAATTTTGTTCTGTTGTTTTCTTGTTCAGGTGCATTCTTTCAGTGTAAACATGGACAGACAGCATCTACATGCCTGTTAGAACATGCCTGATGCATTTTACATATGGACATATAACTATTGATAATTATTAACTATTGTTAATTTTTTCTTATTCTTGTATGATGAAAATGTTGATTTAATTATAGAAAATGATGGCTTCTAATATGTTTTTGTTTTATTCACATGTTTTATTTCACGTCAATATTTTTATGGAACGTGAGAGTCTTGGCCAGTGAAATCCTGTGTAGTGGTAACACTAGCCAGAACTTGTGCCTGTAGCTCAAAAACCAACCCTGCATTTTGTTGATGAAATGGTAGTCAGCAATATGTGCAGGCACATCCTTGTTTTCCCAGAATGGGATGGGGGGCGTGACAGGATGGCGGAGAGAGCAGACGCTCTGTGATTAGCTCAGAGTAGCAAAACCTTTAAAATCAACGGAATAAACTTATAACTCATCAAAACCCTTATTTATCAGATGTAAAACTTATCCTAATAATTCAGACACGTGTAAGTAACCCTGAGCACCCCCTGGAGAACGATATTGTAGACCATAACATGGCTAGCACATAAGCTAATGCTAAATTGAAAGCTCTCCAAGCACACGACTACAGTAGTCCAGAAAGTATGGAAACTAATATCAGAGGAACCAAAAATACCTTAACATCGCCTTCCAAACCACCAGCACCACAGAAAAAGTCAAAATCAGACGACGTCGTGGCTGCTGGAGCCCATGCTGAAGACGCCTCTAACGCTGCGATCCTGGCTGCTATCGGCACTCTTCAAAACATGATGCAGGACTTCAAAGCGGATCTAAAGCAGAACACGCTGACCATAGCTAACATCGCGAAAGCGGTAGAGTTTAACTCGAAATCAAAGAATGTAAGGAACAGCCCCAAAAACTGCCCGTCGAGGTGAAACAACTCAAAGAGATGAACACAGATCTTGGAAAAAGAGCAGCAGAAGTGGAAAAAAGAGCTGCAGAGTTGGAGCGTTATAAAAGAAGATGGAACCTGCGAGTAAATGGCTTACAGGAAGAAAAAGACAAAAATACACGACAAATCATCTCTGATATCATCGGAAAGATTGTGCCACAATGGAGGGAGAAGATGGATTTCATCCTGGACTCGGTACACCGACTGGGGCCGAGTAACACCAACCGCCCTCGTCAGATCATCATGCAGTTCACAGGACGCCACTTCAGGGACGAACTCTGGCGGATCACCAAACTTCACCCCGTGTGCAAGGATCTCAACATCCGCTTCGCAGAAGACCTCACCAAAGAAGACAGAGAGGCACGGATGGCTGTGTGGCCGAAAGCTGAACAAGCAAGGAAGGCAGGTCTAAAGACAGTGTTCCGGGGCCCCCATGCTTTCATTAATGGACAAAGAGTCTCGCCATAGACACAACGATTCAGGGTTTTTGAATCCCGAAAACAAGTGAGTTGGAATGATAACGTTTTCTCAGGGTTTTGCTACTATTATATATTCCTAATAGGAAACTCTACTGTTGTTTAAGTTCAGTAATCCATTGTTGTTGATTGTTTGTTGTTTTGTTTTTGCCTATGTTCAGTTTAAAGAGTACCATCTCTCTAATGTCTGTTAATGCAAGGGGTTTAAGAG
Source organism: Xyrauchen texanus (assembly GCF_025860055.1). Classification (NCBI taxonomy): domain Eukaryota; kingdom Metazoa; phylum Chordata; class Actinopteri; order Cypriniformes; family Catostomidae; genus Xyrauchen; species Xyrauchen texanus. The sequence continues at coordinate 25,521,951 of NC_068280.1, read as the reverse complement.
ACATGACAAAGAGAAAAAGTATCTTCTTATTTTGTAAAGGGAAGACGTCAAATATAATTTTTTTGCAGGAAACGCATTCTAAGGATGATGATGTTATATTCTGGTGTAAACAATGGGGAGATGAAGCTTACTTTAGCCATGGCACTTCAAGATCAGCAGGAGTCGCCATCCTCCTAAATAACTTCAAAGGTCATATTGTGTCCCATAAAGCAGATGAGTTTGGTCACTGGCAGATTCTTATCATAAACATTGATGGTCTGAAATTCATCCTAGTCAACTTTTATGGCTATAACATTAGAAGAGAAAACCGAAACCAGCTACTTGAACAAATTGGCTTAGGGTAAACGTACCTATTAAGCTCAAGTTCCCATTAAGCACACTGCCATATTTGAGCTCAGATTATAAAAAGAAAAAGCAATGTATTTTCCTATTTGATGTTTTAACCAATTGATGTGTTTGTTACTACATACCTCCTGTAATTTTAAACCAATCAGACCATTGCACACTGAGATATGTGTATCTATGTGTTCACACTGTCTGGCGGCCATTTTGGAAGCTGTCTGAAAACTTTCACCAGAAGAGGAGCCCCTCAAATGTGCATTTTTTATATGTTTAAGCCTTTATTTTGGGTAAGTACATCTACTTATTGCAAAATTTAGAGATTAATGTTTAGACTTTTACATATTTTAACCTGGAACCTGGATGTGGAAAATAATTACAGTTAGATCTAAAAGATAGATTTAGCAACATAGCGCAGATGCTACAGAACATAGCCAGCTTACTAGCTGTATAAGATTGTGTGCTACACTAATATATTTCTTTACAGGCATTAATGGCTTGTGCTTTTATATCCATAATATTATAATTGTACATTTTATTGATAGTCTGTGGTTTTAAACTGCTGTAATTTGTAAAGAATTAATATTATTGTTAGGTGAGCTTAAAGGGTGCACTACTATGAAATCAATTAGAAAAAGCATAATTTCATAGATATTGTCAATAATAGTTGTTCATATACAAATTGGTATAAACTTAATCTAGGTCATGTATTATTTATTTAGCTAAATATTTTTTTTAAATTTCATGTAGTATTTATTAATTAACAAATAGTTTTTGCTCCAATTAAGCACAGTGCGCTCCCTTTAAGCTCATCCACATTGAACGTCTATGTAAATACTTCATAATCAGACTTATAATAACTAATATTATACTAGACTAATATTAACTGATGGTTGTCACCAAGTTAATCTTCATAAAAAGATTAATAAACTTATTTTCACAGTCTTAAGATGACAAAAGCCAGACGAAACTATAGTGAGGACGGAGAACACTACGTGATGAAATTTCTGAGCAGAGGTCCTGCTAACACGTATGCCCTGCCAGTGCTAGACAAAATTGAGGATGTTGAGAAAAAATTCATTCTGTGTAAGGCACAACTAGAGGGTGCAGGACCCTTCTACTTGAAGAACCACCAAGAGATAGACGATCTCTACAAAAAGAAGAGAATATAAATAGGTTGACATTATGAAGAGGCTTCATAATGTGGCTAGTTTCTGTGTTCATCCCCATGAATTAAATGTTTTATTGGTTTGTTTTGTTATTTAATTGTTCAATATGTGTTACTTTGCTGAACGTGGACTAGTCTAGATGTTGCAATGAGTTTGAATGACACGTCACTAAGCTACCTGATCAAATTGAATGCCTTGTTGCTTGATTTTAGTGTTCTGTTTTTTTGTGATTGACTCTGTACCTTCAAAAAAACCTTTTTTCAATCATTCCATAAAAAGGTTGTTTAAAATAAACAAGATTTTATAATAAAACTTGTTGTGAGCTTATTGGGAACAGGAGTCTGCTTAAAGGGTACACAAACGTACCCATTAAGCCCAGTCAGACTTTTTGCATTTAATGATGTACATTTTAATTTTATTGCTTTTGTCATTTAAAATAAATAAAATATTGTTGTTTAAGAGATTAATATTTTATTTTAACATAACTTTTTTTACTAAAACCAATGTCCTGTGCCCTAAAAATGTCTCAGTGTAGATTTTGGTGAGCTTAATAGGTACGTTTACCCTACATTTAGACAATCTTAAATTAACACACTCAACTGATAACATCATAATTGGAGGTGATCTAAACCTAGTTCATGATGAATTTTTTGATAAATATCCTTGCAGATACTCTGCAAGTCATCCAAACACCATATTCATGAACTTTTGTGAAAAACATAATTTGGTTGATACTTGGAGACACTTAAACCCAGGAATATCTAAATTCTCCTGGATTAGCTCAAGCCACAATTTTAAATCCAGAATTGACCACTGGTTAATTGCAAATCATTTGCTATCTTATAATATTAGCTCTGATCTGTTAATGGTGCAGCAGAAATATCATAGTGTTATTTTACTACAGATCAAACCCAATAACAACAATGTCCACTCACACACATATTGGAAGTTCAATTCCAGCCTGCTCAAAAATAATGACTACTGCCAAAAAATCAAATTGTTAATTAAAGAAATTGCCAATTCTGAGGAGATAACAACTGCTACCAAAAAGTGGGAATTCCTAAAATATAAAATACGCCAATTTACCATCTCATTAAGTAAAAAAGATAGTGAAAAACAAGAAGTAGAAATGATTAATCATTTAAATATGTACTGCAGTAGGCCAAACCCAACTGAAGACGATAGACAGAAGATATTAAACCTCCAACCAAAACTGGATGAAATTTATAGTCGCAAGGCCCGGCCTTCATTAGATCCAGGGCTAAGTGGATAGAGGAGGGGAAAAAAAATTCTGCGTATTTCTGTGGTCTTGAAAAAAGAAGACAGGAAAAAAATAGCATCAGATCCTTGATGGCTGATAATAATGAAGTCACAGATGAAAATTTTATCTCTTCAAAAATCTGGGAATTTTATAGCCAGCTTTATAGCTCTAAATTTTCTAACGTGGACTGTCAACTTTTTTTTCAGGATATAGCAAAACATATTCCCAAAGTAGAGGATGGCCTCAAACAAACATGTGATAATCAAATAACAATTACAGAACTTGACGCAGTAATTGGCCGTCTCTCTCTTAACAAAGCCCCCGTTTCCGACGGTCTCACAGGTAACTTTTATAGACATTTTTGGGTAGATTTAAGAGACCTGCTGCTACAAGTTTTTACTGAAATATTTGAAACGTGTGCTTCCACCAACAATGCGACATGGGGTTATCATCTCAATTCCAAAACCAGGGAAAGATCCCAGAATTATAGATAACAGAAGACCCATTACACTTAGAAATTCAGATTACAAACTTCTAACTTACATCTTCACTTCTTGTCTTCAAACAGGGATTTCGGATCTTATTGCAGACACACAGTCAGGGTTCTTAAAAGGAAGGTCAATCCATAATAATATAAGACTGGTAATGGACATAATTGAGTATAGAAGCCAAATAGAGGACGATGGGTTCCTTCTCTTTCTAGACTTCTATAAAGCATTTGACTCTGTGGAACATCCATTTATTCTTTCGGCGCTCAAACACTTTGGCTTTGGAATCAAGTTCAGAGAATTGGTTGGTGGATTATATCGAGATATTAGTAGCTGTGTCCTATTACCTAGTGGTACCACCCCGAGCTTCAAGATTAATGTGGGTATTCCTCAAGGTTGCCCCCTCTCACCATACCTGTTCATCTTAGCCACAGAAATGCTAGCAATCTATATTAAAAACTGTTATGATATTAAAAAACTTAATGTACTTGGCACAGATATAATAATCAGCCAACTAGAAGATGACACAACAATATTTTTAAAAGATAGATACCAAATTTCAACAACTATTGCCAAAAATTTTTCCCAAAGCCTCAGGCCTAACATTAAATTTAAAAAAGTGTGAATTGCTGGCTATACATGACACCTTACTGAAAGACATCTGTAATATTCCTATTAAATCAGAAATAAAATACCTGGGGGCTTACCTATCTAAGGACCAAAAACAAAGCCAACTTCTGAATGTAGAAAATAAAATTAAAGAATGCAAGTCAAGATTAAATATTTGGCTACAGAGGGACCTATCAATACTAGGTCGAATTTACCTAACTAAGATGGAATGTTTATCGAGATGTATTTACCCAACCTATTCCAATGCCATTCCAAACAAATTTATTAAATCTATCAACCAAATCAACCTAAACTTAATTTGGAGAAATAGACCACATTATATGAAGAAAAGCAATATGGTTAAAGACACAAAGGATGGAGGACTAAAAGTTATTGATTTTGACTGCCTTAGTGGAACCATAAAAATAAATTGGTTGAAATCTTGGATCAAACACGACAACTCCTTTTGGTATTGTATTCCAAAGACCTTATTCAAGAAAATAGGAGGTTTAGAATTTCTTCTTAGAGTGGACTTCAATGTTGACAAATTACCTAGGCCTATATCATTGTCAGAGTTTCACAGATAAATACTCTTGTATTGGAAAATGTTGTACGTACATAGCTTCTCACCCCACACATCTATACTCTGGAACAACAGATATGTTCTGCACCGCAACAGATCTCTGTTCTTTGAAGACTGGTATGAGAGAAATATATGGTCTATAGCCGACTTAATGGATACCAATGGTCATTTCTTAAACTATGAACGATTTTGCATCAAACATAATTTCCAACCCTTAAAATCAGACTTCACTTAAATTACATAGAGCGCTACCCAAACAATTTGTCTTTCTAATAAAAAACACTTTGGCATATTATCCAATACAACCACAATTGGCCACACTATCAATTCAAGGGATCCTTGTTCTAGATAGAAAATGCACTAACCACTTTATTAGAAATTGTTTTACTGAATACCTTTACCCTGAAAGGCAAAATAAAAATAACATCATACAAAAATTTGATAAAGGTTCAATTACTAAACTAAGAACAATGTATCTAACACTCCCTATACCCCCCAAAGTGAAAGAAACTCACTTCAAAGTAATGAACAACATTTACCCCTGTAAAGAATTACTGAGACTTCGCTTTGGTATAGATGATAACACATGTACATTCTGTGAAAATTATGTTGAAACTACGGACCATGTGTTTTTCTCATGTTATGTGATACAGATATTTTGGTGGGATATACATAAATGGGTTAAGCAACAGATATCTTCATTCCCAACCTCTATCTCCAGAGACGACATTATATTTGGTTTGATATTGCAAAGCAAGGGTGATGAGTTGTGTATTAATACAATTGTATGTCTAGCTAAATTTTTCATTCACAAGTGTAGAATTGTGAAATCATCTCCCAAATTTGTTGTTTTTTTAAATGAATTTAAACCGTATATAAAATCCTTAAAAACTCTGAAAGGTCCTAAAGCACAAAAAATATATGATACCCTAAAACACTTCCCAACTGAGATAAATGGCTGAACAAAGACTGAATTCTCCCCTTATGTTATGTTATATTGTAATTTTCTTCTGTTTATTTATTTAAATGTTTCTTTTTATTTACAAATCATTCTTATTTTTGTACTGACTACAATTATATTCCTGGTTGTATTAAGAGCTGCTACCTCTGGCTATACTTTTTGTATCCTATTCTGAAGAAAAGGAATTATGCAGCCATGTTTGTCTGTAAACCTTGATATTTTCAATAAAAAAAAATAAAATAAAAATAAGTTTTCCCAGAATGGCATAATCTCGGTTTAGTCTTTTTGGTAGTCAGTTACCATCTAGATTTGGGTTACTCTACTCCTGATGACATCCTTTTTTTCTTTTTTCAAATATATTGCAAAAGACAGCTTTATTTAATTGCAAAAACCAATGGATGGATTTTTTTTTTTTTTTTTATCTGCAACAGACTTTTGGAATCAATTATTTTGCAAAACGTTTCTTTGAGTTTCACTTTTTTTTTTTTTCTTTTAATGTTCGCGTTAGAGGTCTGCACAGGCCTTAAAATAAAACCCGACCCATACCGTGACCCGAGACCGTGTGGCCCGAATGATACCGTCATATTATAAACCCGAACCCGACCCAAAATCGCTCACTATATAATTTCTTCTCCTAGAAAGTACGGTTGCAATAGGCATTTATTTTTTATTAAGCATGTAGGCAACATTTCGTAACATTAATGAAGCAGTAAACATACAGTTTAAAAAAGGCATGGCAACCCCTTAGTAAAGCAGAAGGTGCACAACAATCTGAAACTGTGCAACGGTACCCTCTTTACAGCCTGAAGAGTTGCAAGCTTGTATACTATACTCAAATTCTTCATTGCAGGTGCACAAATCCTTTTCTACGAATCACAAATTAAGAAACTCATACGCTCACATTTTTGCTACAGTTGTTGCAGTAAATATGATGCAAAACACATTCATTAAAACCCGCATCAAAAAATGTGAAGTCACGGACAGATTTTGCTCATCCGCAAATCAGTATGTGAATTCATCCAATGAGAGTCACACTTGTAGAATATTTTCTCACAAATATTTTTTTTTTCTTTTACATTTTTCTCACACAAATACAAAAGTACAACTGCTTGAATCTGCTGCTACGAGTCTCAAACACTGTTTTTCGCGCGCTCTCCCTTTTGCACCACATGTCTGTGTAAAATATGGAGCAAAAGTGATTGATTTGTGCATCTGTAGAGGCAGCAGGCGGGCACTGTTCAGAGATCAGAGAATTTTGGCCAATCAGAAGAGCTAGTTTGGGCGCCTCTCCATTGGCGGAACATGACGACCGAACAGGAAAAAACTAAAAACTACTTCCATGAGCATCTTCCCGAGCTGGCAATGGCAAATACCAATAAAGATATGTTTTTTTCTTTCTTTTTCTGAAATCACTTACCGTTATACATTTGTTTATAGTTTATATATGCACGCTGGTCACTGCGGTCCAGAGCCATATAGAGAGAGCCAGCCGCGATTAAAATCCATATAACAGAAAGACATGCTGTCTGTTGAGTGCAGAAGATAGCCAGTCTCTACTATATTGACGAACACGCGTTTATTAAGTGTCTGTGACGTACTGGTGTTTATTCATATTTTTCATTTAGCCTATGTGAAATCTGACTGGTTAAGACTCTTTGATAGAGCAGGTAAATATTTTATATCCACTTTTTTTATATATATATTTTATAATACGTTTAATGAATTAAACGACATTAAATTTACATATTACATATAATAAATGTGACTTTTCTGCCAAGGATCTATCATTGTCATTCATATGTACCTTGTAATACACTTTGAATTGTAAAAAATCCTGTAGGTCAATTAAAAGTGCAGTGTTTGAGAAAATGATATGCATATAACCATAGGACCATGACTTTTCTTAAATGTGTCTATATTTTATTCTAACTTTGTTATTTTATTAAAATTTAAAAAAAAAAAAAAAACAGTTCTGAGTGTTCTACCTTGAATGGCCATAACGTTCATTTTGACCGCACGCATTTCAGCGTTTGCTACGTAAAGGAACAAAGGGCGCTGTTCACCACGGAGGTGCTGAGAAGTGACAATGCAAAGCTCACAGTCTATCAGTGCAAAAGAAGGAAAGTACTGTCCACACAGCTGTTGCCATCACAAGTGGCCAAAAGGATAAACCATTCGCCTTATTCACCTCGAACGTTCCACCGAGCCTGAGGGGTACACTTACCACTTCCGGTAGTTCTCACAACGCGATTTCTCTCAGTGCAATGGCACCTCACTGCTGTGTTCCCCGATGCACTTCATCACACAGGAAAAAGTCCAACAGAGGACAAACGTTTCACCGTTTCCCCAAAGATCCTGGACTACATCGACAATGGATAATAAACATCAGAAGGGATCCTGGTCGTAATTTTAAGGTAAGTTTTATTATATGTCTGGTGCTGTGAGGCTGAGCCGTCTAGCTTGTATCGCTAGAGATGGGCAGATCGAGGCTTCGTGAAGCAATGAAACAGTCGAAGCAAATGTGCCATTTTGTTTCGAGGCTTCGAATCAATCCGAAACCCGTCTCCACGGTGACACCTAGTGGTCACTTGCAGGTGTTGATCTGAAACAACCTTTACAAAGAGCTAATAAAAAAATGTGTTGGTTTTTTTTTTTTTTATTGTATTTTTGTAATATATGAAGCTTGTAACCTGTAGTCTCTTCACATTGCATAATGTGATTTTGGTCATGAAAAATGAATATTAATAAAAATAAATCAAGCCACAATGTCTCCCTTTCTTATAGATTTTTATTCAAAAATATTAATTTCTCTGCTGTTGAAGGACTCAGCCTACTTCTTTTTTACAGATAATTTCTCCAGCCTTTGAAAAAATTCTCTCACAAGGGACACTTGTTGCTGGCATACAAAGATATTTTTTAGCTAGGACATACAAATGAGGAAAGATTACTGCTCTCTCTTTCCAGTAAGTTAGAGGATCATGAGTTCTGGGCAAAAACGCATCGCTGAGGTATTTTTTCACTTCCACTGTGGCATCAGCTGTAGGATTGTGTATCATCTGGGTCTCACGGATACGATTGTCAAAATGTTCCCATAAACTGTCTTGTGTTTCAACTGGTGTTGATGATGGGCCTGATGTTGACATTTGTGGTTCTGAATTAAAAGAAAACGGCAATTAGTAACAAATCATAAACTGACAACACATATGAAGTATAAATTTCATGAATCACATTACATAAGATAACATAGACTGAAACTCACCAGGAGTTGTGTTTGAACGCATCAGTGAAGCACACTCCAGTGTGATGTGCTTTTCAGCATCCAGGGCTTTGGCAGGATTTCCAAAAGCCACATTTTTAAACCTTGGGTCCAGCAGTGTAGCCAGTGCCAAGGCTCTAAAAGTCTCGTACCCTCCACATCTGGAGTGCAGACCTTCTTGTAGATGTGAGCCTATGAGCCAACACAAGAGAAAACCATATTAATTAAAATAATGACAACAATATGAGAGTTATGGCCAATTACACGTATGGTCATAGTGTCCTACCTAATTGTACAGTTGATTCCTGCGTTGCATTTCCTTTTTCTGTGCAAGCTTGTGCTGCAACATCCTGTACAATGGTATGAGCTTTGAAGCAGACACTCTCTGTTCCTCTGACATCTCTGTTGTTGCTAGTTTGAATGGTTGAAGAAGTGTCAATGACTGTTGAATAATGTCATACTCAAGACTTGTCAGGGGAGCAGTATCACTGTTTAAATTGGCAAGTGCAGCAGCCACTGGCTCACGTTGCTCATACAAGCGTTGTAGCATGTCGAATGTGCTGTTCCATCTCGTTTCAACCTCCTGTATCATTTTCAGACTTGGTCTGCCCATCAAGCTCTGCATCTCCACAAGCTTGTCCTTTGCTTTGCAGCTGGATCTGAACAACCCCACTATCTTTCTGGCTTTCTGGCGAATTTCATTGATGACTGGGGTTTGATCCAGGGCCTTTTCACTATCAAATTCAAATTATGAGCAAAACATGGGACATGGCTGAAGGTTGAGTAGGAGCACTTAGGATCATGTTGGATGCATTGTCAGTCACCATGCAGTGAACTTTGGAGGTTATTCCCCACTCAGCCATTAGCAAGGCTTTAGCCTCCATGAGATGCTGGGCTGTGTGGGTTTGGTAAAACCTCCTTACACCCAGTAAAACAGTTGCCATTGTTGCCTCTGGTGTTATGTAATGGCATGTTACACCAAGATATCCATCCATATTAATGGAAGACCACATGTCAGCCGTAAGGCTAACAAATTCCGCCTTTTGTAGGTCCTCCATTGTCTTCTCCTTGGTTGTGTTGTACCTTTAAGCTGACCATTGTTTTAAGCACCTTCGGGATGGGAGGACATAGCTTGGATCAAGCTTGTTCACAAAGGCCCTGAAACCCTCATCCTCCACGATGGTGAAGGGCTGCAGATCCTTCACCACCATGTTCAGAAGAGCCTCATCCAATTCCCTCTGTCTGCCTTTTTAAAAGAGAAGATAAAACATACTTTCAGACAAATATATTGGAAAAATAGTAGCCTACCGTGAAAGTAGTCTACTGGTTCATTTGGAAACCTTCCTAAACAAAGTTATGTTATGAATATTTATGCTCAGTGTGCAGAGAAAGATAAAGTGCATTATAGAAATACAACAATTACAAAAAAACAAAATGATGTCTTGGCTGTAGATTGGGTACTCATATGTAGACATATAAAATGTATATTCACAAAGTATAATATTATATTGACAACATTTGTTTTTAAAGTGATTGGCAGTTGTGATTGGGATGTTAGGCATGTCTTAGTCCATGGCCTTTCTAAACAATGGCCCAACACTTAGTTATTATATTTCACTTATAATTAGCCTATATTTCAAACAATGCATACCTTGCTTAGATGGCCCAGCAGTGTCAGTAGCAGGCCTTGGTACAGGGGAACACTACCATCCTCTGCACCCTGCAGAATGGCAGGATGAATGCTCCTCAAATGGCGCATCATGGATGATGTATTGTTGCAGTAGGCGAGCTGCCGATCACAATACACACATCTCACTTTATTTGGGGTTTCCAAATGGAAATGCTCCCACACCACAGATGTACGGCATCTCTTCTGTGGAGCCTCCATTTCTATCTATCTATCTATCTATCTATCTATCTATCTATCTATCTATCTATCTATCTATCTATCTATATCTATCTATCTATGTATCTATATTATATGTAGCCTATCTATCTAATAATCTATATGTATCTATATATATATATATATATATATATATATATATATATATATATATATATATATATATATATATATATATTTCTATCAATGCATCTATTCATGTGTCACTATATGTACTCTGTGTGTCTCTAAGTCAATGTGTAAATGTAAATTAAATCCTAAATATAACTAAACAAATCGCACTATAAATGTCACTATATCACCAAAAATCCACTATCTCAAAACCAAACTCCTCTCACAAAAACCCACGATATGAAAATGCGTTGACAAAACTTTTATACTGTGTGATTGTGTGATTTGTTCCCGAACCGACCAATCAATGAAACCCTGATTCGGCGGAGCACTCCACCTGATGAAACACTTAGACGCTTCATTTAGCCGTTGTCACGTGACGTGGGTGTTTTGAATCACGCTTCGGATCAGTGTTTCGAATCATCTTTGCTTCGGGATCTCGCAAAGCTTCGGAACGTCTGTTTCGCGCCAGCCATCCTTATGTATCGCTAGCTAGGCTAGAACTAGCAAGTTTTAGTAGATAGATTAAGGCAGAGAGCCAGGTTGTTGAAATATACAGCCTAGTCCAAAATTAGTAGTATGTTATTAAAATCTACCACCACAGATTCACTAGTATAAGCATATTCTGAGTAGGGGTGGAACGGTACATGTATTCGTATTGAACCGAAACGGTACGGCCGTCACGGTTCGGTGCACGAATTTACACGGACAATACACGGTATAAAAATAAATAAAAAGCGGGGCGCGATCGAAGTGTGTGTGTGTGTGTGTGTGTGTGTGTGTGTGTGTGTGTGTGTGTGTGTGTGTGTGTGTGTGTGTGTGTGTGTGTGTGTGTGTGTGTGTGTGTGTGTGTGTGAGAGTGTGAGAGAGGCGCGGGCGCGATCGGTGTGTGGTATTTAGCTTCTAGTCACAAGCTAACCTAGGGGATACATCACATCAGTTTTCCTAGCTAGGAGGAGGATGTACAGGAGTCAGATTGAGTCTGATCAATACAATTATACATGTAAAAATGTTTATATGATTGCATTTTATTTTCTGATGCAGATAAACACATACACAAAAGTGTGCTCGGAGCATTTCCTCCCAGACTGCATTGTGAAAAGCAAGACTGGCATCACCAAGTTGAAACAGGGAGCTGTGCCAACTGTGTTTGCATGGAGTTCTGTCAGACCAGAGAGGAGGAGTGTTGTTAGAAGTTACTAGTGTGCAATGCATTTATTAACTGTGTAGTGACAGTATTTCTCTGTTGATGATTTCCAGTAATGTTTCCACGGAGCTCGATGATCGACATGGTGTGAATGTGTTGAGGTACATAAAAGATGTAATTGGTTACATGAATTGAGCATGAGTATCATTGTAAAACGCCTAATGTGTCCATCAATATGTTTCTCTTATACTTCCAGTGAAGAGACACCACCTCCGCACCCAGACCATGAATATGCTGCACTGCCTCCCTCACTTCAAGATCAACTTGAGGAAGCTCGCAAGACCATCGGTGATCAAGAACTTTTAATTTTAGAGCTTCAACAAAAACAGTTTTTGATTTCGAATTTTCAAGGTGACGATAAACAGATTTCATTTTATACAGGGTTCCCAGATTATGATACATTTAAAGCTGTGTTTATGGCCCTGCAACCTACTGCAGAAAATATGGTGGGATGGAGTCAGGCTCAGCGACTTAAACATACAAGTGGGGATGTACTTCGTCAAGGCTTTAGCGCCTCTAAATTGTCCACTATGGACCAGTTTTTTCTTTGTAGGTTGAGGCAGGGATTTCCTGAGCAGGATCTTGAAACCCGTTTCCATGTATCGCAGTCAACAGTAAGCAGGATCTGTGTGACCTGGGTCAATTTTTTGTATTTTATGTTGGGATCACTTCCAATGTGGCCTTCAAGGAAACCTGTGGATGAACTTATGCCAGATTGTTTTAAATGCACGTTCCCGGCTACTAGAGTTATATTGGATTGCACAGAAATTCATGTACAGAAACCTAGCTCCAAGGTACTTAACTCAGCGATTTATTCACACTACAAAGGTAACACCACATTTAAGGGCCTAATAGGCATTGCCCCCTCAGGTGAAGTGACTTTTGTCAGTGATTTATATACAGTAGGGCTGGGACAACGCGTAGACGTCATCGATGACGTCGACGCAAAAAATATGTAGACGCAAAATATGCGCGTCGATTCGTCAGACCCAAAACAAAGATGGTGGCGCCGGCAAGTAGTAGCAACACGAGTGGCTCCTCAGACTATCAGAAGTGCAAGGCGGCATGCACTCGTTCCTCTAAAGTATGGGAATTCTTTAATTTAAAAGGAAACAATTCCGTGATATGTCGTCTTTGCAAAATGGAGATGGCCTTCCATTCTAGCGCTACGGCAATGCACCAGCACCTTAAGAGGCGCCACCCGGTTGCAGCTGCAGATGACAGAGCACCGTAAGTTTTTTTTTCAACTCCCCACTTTGCACTCGATGTTGGAGTAGGCTATAGTACGTTGTCGACACCTAAAGTTTTCGCTTATAGCTATTAATAAAGCGCTTATAGCTATGAATGTCGTGAAAAATACATAGAGGACACAGACAACGCGCTGACAGACAGGACCAAGCAGGTAACATTTAATAAAGTCTCAACTTTCAAATTTGGTCATTCAAAGAAAATTAAACCATAAATAGGCCTACTATTTTGTGGCTCTTTAATGTGTCGTGACAGATTGCCTCAGTTAAAGCTGCTCGTGAACCGATCATCTTTTCCTTGGTTAATTAAATAGGCTAAACATGAATGTAGCCTACATCAGAAGGACTGTTGTTTTAACCACGGAAAGATGTCAGTACGGTAGCCTACAATCCATTATTCAAATTCAAATCCACCTACGTTAATCTTCTCTCTCCTGACTACTTTGTCGGACAAAAATGGAGTATTATGATTGATTGATCAGATCGCCTGTCAATCAAACTCCCGGCAAATGTTTTTTTTTTTTACATTTTATACACCCCACCCCCGATGAAACCGGTATTACCAGTGTTGTCACAAGTCGAATCGAAATCGAATCGGACTGAAAAAACTAATCGTTAGATTAATCGATGCATCGAAAATAATAATCGCTAGATTAATCGTTTAAAAAATAATCGTTTATCCCAGCCCTAATATACAGGTTCAATATCTGACAAAGAAATTACCAAAAAATCAGGTATCCTTTCTGTTCTCGAAGGAGATATGGTAATGGCCGATAAAGGCTTTCTCATCAAGGACCCTCTCGCTGAAATACAGTTCTCCCTTGTAATCCCTCCTTTTTTAGGCCCAAGTGGACACTTCACTGCAGACGAAGTACGAAAGACTCAAGCGATAGCAAGACTGCGAATTCATGTAGAGCGCGCTATTAGGCGGATTAAAGAGTACCATATTTTTGATAAAGTCTTACCCATGACACTGGTGGGCTCCGTTAACCAACTGTGGGCCGTCTGTGCCCTCTTAACTAATTTTCAAAGTCCTCTCTTTTAAAATTGTAATGTTAATGTAAATATCTACCAATGTTATATAAATCTCTACAACTGAAATCTTAAAATCTACAAATGTATTCAAACCTTGAATAGAAAGTTTTCATCTTTACGAATCTGAACAAAGCCTTAATCATTATTGTTCTTCTTTATGAATCTGTACAAAGCCTTAATCATTATTGTTCTTCTTTATGAATCTGTACAAAGCCTTAACCATCATTGTTCTTCTTTATGAATCTATACATATGTGAACTTGTATTGTTAACATAGCACCTTATCATGGTCAGTGTATCACAGGATCAGTCCCTATAATCACTTCTCATGCTCTTTACTTTTACATACCTGTGAGTGATTTGATTGTTTTACATGTATGTGTGTGTGTGTGTATGTATAATCTACTGGATGTGTATCTATCTAAAGAATAAAGTACAATTGTATTACACATGGATGATGTCCTTCATAACTTTATAATTTAATATACCGGAACCAGAACAGGTCGGAATATCAGAAAACATTAAAACAAACATTGACATAGGCACAATGGTCTAGGTTTGTAAAGGTAACCATGTACATAGAAGTATGGAAAAGGAACCGGAACAGGTCAGAACATTAGAAACAAACCATTTAAAAACATTAACAAAAGAACTATATATATAAACAGATTATCAGTGATGTATTACATGATTTTGTTACACAAGGAAGGCAGAAAGTGAGAGAAAAAGAATGTGTCCAATTTACATTTTATGTTCTCCCCAGAGTTTCCGCTAGAAAAAAATGGTGCCGGTCAGAGGTTTCGTTTTACGGACATTTTGATGATATGCCGGTCAAATATATCGCCTCTTAATTAGTCAAGTTGAGGAAAATTGGAGGCAGTCTATGTAACTTAAAAAATGACATAATCAGGCCGTATAGAATGCAACATATTATTATTAGCTTAACTTTCAAATAGACGGAAAAACTGTGAAAAAAAACTTTTTTACTGTGGTTTCACACACATTCACTTTTTGAAACATTGAGGCACGGATGTACCTAATACAAATAAATAAAACATCTCCAGTTAACTAGCAGATCATTCATTTAGTCCGTTATTAAATAAGAGATCTAGCGCTAAAATCTGTTGTTTTTGAAATCAAGCTGAGCGCTCGTGTCCGCTGCTATCAGTTGCATGGACGACGCGCTGCGCGAGTTGCGCAATCTTCACTAGGACGCGCGTTTCAATCTATCGCCTTTGCGGAGACTCTCTATTAATTCCGGTGAAATCACAAAATAAAATGCACACAAACGTGTCCCTGATTGATATAGACTGTAACCATGCACTGATGAACATAGGCTATTCAGTTTTGATGATAGAGAAAAAAAACTGCACGAATGCGCGGATTAGAAGCGCTGATCTATCTATAATGAGATGTTCCTGATTCACCATCGTCTGGCCTCTGAAAAAAGCTTTTAAAGCTAGTCTGCCTGGGCCTGGCCATATTTGAAACGTCTCACTCAATCGTTCGTTGTTTAGATATTGCAGCCGTTTTAGGCGTGCGCTTTATTTGAAATGCAGCATGCGATGTTGTTTCATAACTTTCAAACGATAGAGCCTGTTCCTTTATAACATAGCAAGAGATCGGTGTATTTTTGCTTTATACATTTTAGGCTTATTCTCAAATTCAGATTGTGTTAGGGGGACGGGATTATTAGGCAATTTTAATCGGACAATTTGACCGGAGAGATTTAATTCTGTCGGACATTTAATTTTTTTACCGGCCAATGTCCGGTAATTACGGACAACGGAAACCCTGGTTCTCCCACTCCTTTGGTTGGAAGTGCACCCGCTCCAAGTGATGGTCATCACTGCACTTCACAAAAAAAGTCACACCACTTCAACCCAGTGATGCCCATCTGCCCCATCACTTGAAAATAGTATTCATGTGTGGTCTTCAGGCTAGGCTACCATCAGCCTTGCAACGCAAGTACTTGCAATCTCTCACGCTCCCTTTGTTGGGGCACTTGATCGCCAGGAGGCCGTGCGTTGGTGAGGCACTGGGGTCAATCACTTTTCGGTCAGGTGAGGCACCTAGGTGTGGGGCGTGGTGGTTGATGACGAACCCACAGGGGAAGATCTCATAGCCAGTGAGGTCTTGATATTCGGCCGCAGCAACAGGCTCCAGTTCCAAGCCTCTCTTCATCACCTTAGTCTGCACTATTTTCTTTTTCAAATTGGCAGCTAATATGTTGTAGTCTGCCACCCTTGAACAAATCCTCTTGAAGGAAGAGGAGGTAAGACGTTGGCTCGAACTTTATGCCAGGTCTTGCTATGGCTCTGTTCCCTTGTCTCTATCTCCAGCTGTATTGCAACAGCCTGAGTGACCACCAGGCCACTATAGTAGCACGACTCAGTGTCATCCAGGACAGTGTAAAATGAGCATGGCTGTGATGGTAAGGGAAACAGGGGATCATCATTAACCCTGGAAGACTGTGTTGCGTGGTAGGTAAGCACAGATCCCTTTGGAAGGTCTCCAAAGTCAGTAGAGACAAGAGCAGCAGGCTGTTTTCTGTTCTCCAGCAGCTTGAACATCTGACTCTTGCTTTCTATTTGACTCAGGTTTCGGTGTAGGCTCTCTGTAAAGGCATTTGATGGAAGCGGGAGTGGCACAGGACAGTACAGGTTTGACATCACCCCTTCAGACGAGCGTTGCCTCTTTGGCGGATGTGCGTTGGTCACTGGTGGTTTTAGCTTTGAGACACTCACAGAGCTCACCGTTCTTGGACTGACACCCAGGGCCCTCGATGGAACGTGCCAGGCTTGAGGCAGTGACGTCTTGCTCGTTGTTGGGGGACAGATGTGTAGCCCATCTTGGTAAAGTGAGCGAGAGTGTAGAGCAGCCCGATGAGATGGTTGCACTGTCCCAAGCCAGCTTTGCAGTTGCACTGCGTCTCCCTTATAAATAGCTGCTCAAGTGACAGCTCCACCTGAAAAGATAATCAAAATTTAGACACTTGACACCTCAGAGTTGCTATTAACAAATATATTGCATACATATATATATATATATATATATATATATATATATATATATACATACATACACACATTTACATATACATATGCATACATACACACATACACTGAGTGTGCAATGAATTAGGTACATCTGGCATTTAAATGATCTGCCATGAAAATATTACAGCTACATGCTGGTAGTGGTAGGTTGTTTACAGCTGTGATACTTGCGAACACAACTTTAAAGATACCTAATATGTTGGGCACTCATTGTACAAAAAAGTCAGGGTTGTGGAAAAGCTCATATTAAGATTGAACAGTATGAATTCCATATGCCAATTTTAAACAGACAAGTGATTTGTAAGCTAATTACATTTTGAAGAACCTTCCTCAACCCTGGATAACTACACTGCTCCAAGAACTGAGCAACTCTTATCTTAACATGAATGTTAATACTTACCTTACCTTATCACTTACCTGATTTCATTACACTATCATTGTCAACACGCAATAGCAACATGCACCTAGCCCTGTCTGGCTTTGCTAATTTGAAACAAGATAATATTTGAGTAGATATCAATGAGGCTTATGTGATATTACATCAACTACAGATAACATGTTAATGAGATAAAATCAACATGATATTTTCAGTCAGGTAAAGGTACATTGTTGATATAAACTCATAATGAACATTTAGCAAGCTGGTTTAACTGTGGCACTGCTCTGCGAACTGAGCAGTTTGTCCACTTAGCACCTGTATGTTGTAAGGTGCCTCATTTTTCCACACCGAGGGAAAAGACCTAGCCTTCACAAATATGTGTGATGGGCTCTTATTGACTGTCGATTAAAGACAATTGTTAAATAAATGTTAAATAAAATCTAACATAGTACACAGAGTCAACAACTCCATATCACTTACAGCTTACTAATGTTAACTTACCCCTAGCTGCTACAAGCTAGCAGAAACTGAGGTAAATTAGCGTCCATTCATACCTTCAATGTCGTGGATAAATCCTTCGATCCAGTTACTGTATCCCTTAATTAACACAGCCCGGGGGATGTTGCAGTCGGTACTGGCCAACTGCTCCACATTTTGTTCTGTTAATTCGGGCAGACAGGAAAGATTGGTGGTCCACACTGGAGTTTCCATTGCTGGTGCTGCTGCGTCGGAGTCAAACTTCCGGGTTTGTGTACCTCTCAACGGCGTTCGAGTTTTCAAAATGGCCGCCAGGTGAATAAGGCGAATAGACAGTCACATACTACAACAGAACCAAGTTCGGAGAAGATGAGATCAAATGGCGAGTAAATACTCTGTGAAAGCACCCACATGTAGGTGGCCAGTGGCTGTGTTTTATAATATCCTTGACCTGGCTGCGATAAATGCTTCCATCATGTTCAAGAAATGCACACATGAGAGAATGTCACGGAGGAACTTCATAATGCGACATATGAATTCGCTACGGCCATATGAGAGCAAAAGCCAAACAGCTGACGGTGCGAGGACCCAGACAGGAGCCGCTGATGATGGAGAGGAGAAGGCAGTGCCAAGTGTGGAGAAACTGCAAGAAAAACAAAACTAAGGACACTTGTGACAAATGTCAAAAGGTAGTGTGTGGGAGCTGCACATGGAAGGTAGAGAGTACCTGTGTTGAGTAATCGATCCACAAGCGTCAGTGAATGATGTGCGGGGTTTGCACCCAAAACAACCAGATGCCTTGTTCAAGTGAGCCCACTTTTAGGCGAATTCGTTCATAATGATTTTACAGCATGATATTTTTGCTCACAGTAAAACAAATATTGCTTTCTAAAGTTTCTAGTTCGTTTTCCCAGTTTAGCGAATGTTCATATTCTTTATTAACCATTTTGGGTTAGGCCTATATGTGTTTCATACATGTCTAAGGTTTTTACTATACATTGAAATACACATTGGTGATGTTTTTATAAGCTATTGTATTGATTTGTTTTTATTTTACAAAGAAAATAATATAACATAAATAATCAAATTTGTATCTGTAATTACTACAATAGCAAGTTCTGTGATTGTTGATGAACTAAAACATTTTCACATTCATTAGAATTAAAATTTCATGTCCTGGTGTTTATTATTAGGCCTAATATAACAGATTAATTTATTCATGGATTTTGATTCCAGTGGTGGCCACATAGGATTTCCGATTCGTGTTGTCCTAACATTTCAATAACTCAAAGTTGTAAAGTCCAAAAGTCAGCATGTTTTGAAAAAAGATAGTAATAATTTTTTAGACTTTCAAAACCATTTTCACTGTGGTGAAAAAACTTGCTGGACACAAAGCGAGTCACGCAACTTCCGGGGCAGTCTAGCATCTATATATATATATATATATATATATATATATATATATATATATATATATATATATGTTTGTATCCACCTTATTCTGCTCTAAACAATGTGCGCTGCCATGACGACAATGCCTGTTGTCAACTTCCGGTTCGTAGCGATCGACCAGTAAGTTACTAGCAGCGAGAGAATGAGTTCAGGTTCCACATGTGCTGTTGTTGGTTGTTTTAACATTTCAAAGAAGATAAAAAAACTTTTTAGAAACTGAGTGCTTCGATCATATGATTAGAAGGAGAGAATGCCCGTGTCCGGTTCCGTATCAGCTACATTCAATGCCAGAGAGAGTAGACGTTTACAATGGTTAGCTGCGTTAGCTACCTCCGGTTGTTTACATTTTATGAGCTCTACCGGCCTGCTACAAAAATATTTATGTTATCTGTGGGCAGCCTAACCTATATTTTTATGAATACAGGTGAAACTCGAAAAATTAGAATATCGTGCAAAAGTTCATTAATTTCAGTAATTCAACTTAAAAGGTGAAACTAATATATTATATAAACTCATTACAAGCAAAGTAAGATATTTCAAGCCTTTATTTGATATAATTTTGATGATTATGGCTTACAGCTTACGAAAACCCCAAATTCAGAATCTCAGAAAATTAGAATATTACATGAAATCAATAAAAAAAAAAGGATTTTAAATACAGAAATGTCGGCCCTCTGAAAAGTATAATCATATGTACTCTTGCATTAATTACTGCCTCAATGCGGCGTGGCATGGATGCTATCAGCCTGTGGCACTGCTGAGGTGTTATGGAAGACCAAGATGCTTCAATAGCGGCCTTCAGCTCTTCTGCATTGTTTGGTCTCATGTCTCTCATCTTTCTCTTATAATGCCCCATAGATTCTCTATGGGGTTCAGGTCAGGCGAGTTTGCTGGCCAATCAAGCACAGTAATACCATGGTCATTGAACCAGGTTTTGGTACTTTTGGCAGTGTGGGCAGGTGCTGCTGGAAAATGAAGTCAGCATCTCCATAAAGCTTGTCTGCTGAAGGAAGCATGAAGTGTTCTAAAATGTCCCGGTAGACGGCTGCTTGACTCTGGACTTAATAAAGCACAGTGGACCAACACCAGCCGATGACATGGCTCCCCAAACCAACACAGACTGTGGAAACTTCACACTGGACTTCAAGCATCTTGGATTGTGTGCCTCTCCATTCTTCCTCCAGACTCTGGGACCTTGGTTTCCAAATGAGATGCAAAATTTGCTCTCATCAGAAAAGAGGACTTTGGACCACTGAGCAACAGACCAGTTCTTTTTTCTTTAGCCCAGGTAAGACATTTGACATTTGAAGCCCATGTCCAGGACCCGCCTGTGTTTGGTGGCTCTTGATGCAGTAACTCCAGCCTCAGTCCACTCCTTGTGAAGCTCCCCACACATTTGAATGGCCTTTTCCTGACAATCCTCTCCAGGCTACGGTCATCCCTGCTGCTTGTGCACCTTTTTCTTCCACACTTTTCCCTTCCACTTAACTTTCTATTAATGTGCTTTGATACAGCACTTTGAGAACATCCAACTTCTTTTGCAATTACCTTTTGAGGCTTTCCCTCCTTGTGGAGGGTGTCAATGATGGTTTTCTGCACAACTGTCAGGTCAGCAGTCTTCCCCATGATTGTGAATTCAACTGAACCAGACTGAGAGACCATTTAAAGGCTCAGGAACCCTTTGCAGGTGTTTAGCTGATTAGAGTGTGACACTTTGAGCCTACAATACTGAACCTTTTCACAATATGTAGCTGTAGCTGTAAGCCATAATCATCAAGCTGTAAGCCATAATCATCAAAATTATATCAAATAAAGGCTTGAAATATCTTACTTTGCTTGTAATGAGTCTATATAATATATTAGTTTCACCTTTTAAGTTGAATTACTGAAATTAATGGACTTTTGCACGATATTCTAATTTTTCGAGTTTCACCTGTAATATGCCCACTATGAGTAAATGTGTTAAAATTTTTACGAGCTCCACCGGCCTGACATATTCGTGTTATCTGTGGGCAGTCTAACCTACAGTTTTTGTTTTTTTAGACAATATGCCATTTATGAGTAAATATGTTAAAAACATGGCCATTAATGGTTTATGCCTTTGTCCACTAAATGTTACTGTAGATTTAATGCTATGAGTGCTATCGTAATGTGGGCCAGGTAGTTGTTAGCCTGAGCGAGGAAGAGCTTTCATCACCATTTATCATAAGCTTTTACTGTAATGTTTTCAGTGTGAGAAACATGGACAGAGGTTTAACATGTAGCCTATGTGCTCTTTGATCTGCACAATCTCCCTAATCCAGCAATACATGAACATCCGACTGTCTCTATCACCCCGACTGCTGCAGCATAACCCAAGCAATAAACTTAGGCTGGTTAGCACTTTGACTCCTGTCTACCTCTGCTTTCAAAAATACATAGTCTCCGTGCTTCAGCAAAGAAATGCGCCCGACTTTATTACTAAAGAAGTAATTGAAGGCTTCGGTGCTTTTGTAATTTCGCATCTCCTCACGATCTACACCCTCCGAAAAAATACAATTATTAATCATGTCAATATGGCTAACTCCTGGCCATAGCTTCATGTCATCCACCCAACCTGTCAATTTTGAGGGATGTGGCACTCTGATACGGTCGCCTTCACGATCTTTTGCGATTTCATCAGCGGTGTGTAGCCACCTACTACTTCCCATCTTGACAGAACAATTATCTTATACTTTAATAACTACAATCTATCACCGTAGCCTTTACGCGAGTGCTAGCATTCTATGTAAACAAACACTTCAACCGGAAGTAGAAAACCGTTTAGTCAGTTGAACCCGCTATGAATCATGGGAAATAGAACGGGCGAAGAATAAGGTGAATAGTCTAGCACTATTATATATTACAAAAAAGGATCGTATTATGTAGGAATATCTGCGTTCGCTTGGCGCTCCGTACTCCATTTAATCCATATTATTCTATTTTATTGATACATAAAATATGACGACAGACATTAGAAGCTTCATTCTAAAACCTCAATAGAAGTTTCGAATGTAAATATGACATGAAAAAAAAAAGACATTTGGTACAGTCTAGTATGCACGGTCAGAATGAGCGCTATGGCCATTCTAGTAGTTATAGACTTCCGGTAGTTCTAGTGTTAAATGCAAGTACAAGTCTATTGCTTGATTAGTGTCCTTTGGAAGATCAAAGCGTGTCTCAGCCATGACAGTATTACAAATGTCATAGACAGTAATGTCTTTGTATTGAAGGCCAAGTTTAAAATATATCTCTATAAATTAATGCGCATCCATGCTCTCAGTATGCTTTTGCTCCATATTTTACACAGACATGTGGTGCAAAAGGGAGAGCGACGAAAAACAGTGTTTGAGACTCGTAGCAGCAGATTCAAGCAGTTGTAGTTTTGTACTTGTGTTTGTGTGAGAAAATTATCAAAGAAAAAAAAATATTTGTGAGAAAATATTCTACAAGTGTGCAACTCTCATTGGATGAATTCACATACTGATTTGCGGATGAGCAAAATCTGTCCGTGACTTCACATTTTTTGATGCGGGTGTGTGAATGTGTTTTGCACCATATTTACTGCAACAACTGTAGCAAAAATGTGAGCGTATGAGTTTCTTAATTTGTGATTCATAGAAAAGGATTTGTACACCTGCAATGAAGAATTTGAGTAGGTGTAACTGTTGTGTTGTGTTTGTGGGAGAGAGAAAAAAATCTGCAACCTTGCAACTCTTAAAATATATTTCTCTGTGACTTCAAATTTACTGATACACATGTGCGGCTAATCTCTACAACTACAAATAACACTGTCACAGGTGTTCATTTGATTTGCACCAAGTAAACCTTCATATTTTACATGGCAACTGGCCAAAAAGGTGTTGAGAGGGTGGGGTGTTGAGTCAAAAGTTGTTGAGCTGGGCGTGGGGTATTGTTCACTGTCCTTTTCTGCATATCGCGGCCGACCCACTGGCCTGCTCGATTCACCCGGTGGCCAGTCCGCCCCTAATCGGCCCCAAAGTGCGTCGGCCCACCTGGAAAATGGCCGGTATGATCAAAACACCTGACACTGTTGCATGGTGTCATATGATTCAGTGTAAGAAGCTTTTGTAAGGGCACATAACCTTACAATCTTTATCTTGTTTTTAAATATAACTAATAAAAAAATAAAACAAGGAATCAAAGTAGAAGAACAGCAGTATATTTATGCATGAATCACAATTAAAAATGGTCAGCTGAAGTGTACATACCATAAATTAATACGGCAAGGGTTTCACATTTATATATAAACAAAAAGGTTAAATTTAGTATTCTTGTGTGTTATGGCAGACCAGTGTTATATTACAATTTCATGTTCAGTGATGATTGACTCATCTTTTGCTTTTGTTTCCCGTGTATTACCCATCAACTTTGAGCACTTAACTCACCTGCTCCCAAACACTGTGGTCACAGCTCCAATACAGGGTAAATTTTTAAATGTGCAATATAAGATCAATAATTCTTCTCTGAGGTGGTTATGTCAGACGTTTTAGTAATATTTCCATGTCTTCAAATAAAAGTGCTATGAACTTGACAAAATTAGCAACACTTTCTACTTTTGTCTTACAGTATTACTGCACTCAAAATTTCAAATTCTGTCATTGTTTCTAAACTTCATGTACAATTTTATTAATTGAAACATGAGAAATGTGAATGTTGGTGCAGCTGTTTTCTATTATATGGGAGGCTGCCAGTCCCTAATATTCTGCCTAAAATATTTTGAGTTACACGGAAGAGTGTCAAATAGGTTTGAAGCTACATGAGGGTGAGTAAATGTTACAATATGTTTATTTTTTTGGTGAACTAATCCCTTTAAAATGGTATATGTCTTTTTCTGTGTTTTATCAAGGCATTTGAGGTTAGTTAGGTTTTAAAAAGACACAAAAATGACTCAAGTCTGTTGGCTAATGAAGTATTTATAAATTATTAAAAACTTGAAACTCAGTATCTTGTAAAATATCTATTTTTGTGCATGCTACAACGAAACATTGGTATAGAACATGACAGCTGGAGCGTTGGCATTTTCGTTGAGTTCATTGTCATTTCAGTTCTCTTTAGTTAAATACAGATAATTTTTTTTTTTTAAATTACACAGAGTTCACTCCTTTATTGAAAGGAAAATGTTACACAAAGAAAAAAGATTGTGGCCATGAAGCGTTGTAATGCTTTACAAGTAGCACGAAGGCCCCACAACTATTTTCATCATATTGTCATAAGGAGCAGAGCACCATTTCTACAGTATACTCCAAATTCTTTAGTCCTCTTTTACTTCATAAACTTGTACTGTACTTCCTGAATAAATAACTGTAATACACATTGTTTACAGGGTTAATATAATGTTTTCCTTATGAGTAACATTGGATAGGTCTGTCACAAAATCATACAAAAGTGCAATAGAAAAGAAAATTATGTGGAAATATACTTCAAATGCTCCACCATCATTCCAGTCCACAAAAAACAAAACAAATCACAGGACTTAATGACTACAGGCCTGTCACTCTCACGTCTGTTATCATGAAGTCCTTTGAGATGGCCTACCTGAAGGACATCAACGGACCCCTGCTAGACCCCATTCAGTTTACTTACTGAGCAAACAGGTCTGTGGATGATGCTGTCAACATAGAATTGCATTATATTCTGCAACACATCAACAGACCTGGGACTTATGCAAGAATCCTATTTGTGGACTTCAGTTCAGCCTTTCAATACCATTATGCCATCTATGCCCACCTCAATCTGCTGATGGATCATCAGCTTTCTGACAGATAGGCAGCAGTTAGTGAGACTAGGGAAACTCACATCTTGGACTCTCGCTGTTATCACTGGTGCTCCTCAGGGATTGTGTTCTATCTCCACTGCTCTTCTCCCTGTACAAGAATTACTACACTGCAAAGGACACCTCTGTCAAGCTCCTGAAGTTTGCAGACAACACCACGGTCATCTGCGATGGTTACAAGTCTGCATAAAGACAGGAGGTTGAACAGCTGGCTGTCTGGTGCGGTTACAACAACCCTGAGCTGAACACGCTCAAAAGAGTGAAAACCTGATGATGTAAATTCTCACACATTTAATTCAATAACTGTACATACCCCTACCTTGCACATATTTTACCACTTCCACATACGCCATTCTATGTTATATGTCCTATTATTTGTATGTCTATTTATACTCTTACCTTGTTATATATTCTGTGTCTCACTGTAATGTTCTGTGTGCACTTGCACTTGTGTGCAAGACTTCCTGCTCAGCTTCTGTTCGGACGCTCTTGCTTACTGCTCCGCGCTTTGCTCTATCGCTCATATTTTATCTCCTTTTATCAACAAATTTTAACAAATTTTAACATAAACAAATCAGCACAGTGCTCAAAAGCTTGGACTACTACAAAAAAAAAAGCAGAATTCTTTTATCCGACCAGCCTCCCACTGAAAGTTTTCATTCCAGGGAAGGGAAAACACAACTGCCTACATTCAAAAGGATAAGAGAAAATGCCTCTTCTGGAATCTACTTGCTGCACTAACTGCCACAGACTTTTACAAAAGATTGCAGTTCTTGAAACAAAGTTATTTACAGCACCACCAAACCAGACGGAACACACAACAGAGCTTCGTCATGGACGCCCTCAGCATACAGCTGGTGAGTCCCATGAATCTAGTGCTCCTTGACAGGCCATACTGAGTGTAGAGAAACAAACCGATCGACTTACAAATCGATGGCAAAAACAGGGAGCGAGACCAAAAGGCACTCGAGACATCAGATTGTCACGAGCATCTCATATTGCCGCAGTATTATCCTCTACCCCAGATACGGCTCTGACAAGGATTGCAAACACTGGTTTCCTACCACCGCCTATACATCTTGAGAACAGATTTGAAGTATTAATGAATGAGGAATCCCCAAATGTGATGAATGTGATCGAACACAGACTGAATCAGCCAGTAGCTAACACTGATGTGAACTGGCACTCAAGGTCGAGCAGACAGCGGCATTCAGCTCAGAGCGCAGCCGGGCTTAGGACTCTGATAGTGGGTGACTCCATAATCAGAAACATTAGCAGCAGGGATACAACTACATGCTGCCTTCCACAAGCAACAACCTCGGATGTAAACAGGGAACTTCAGAACATTCTGATGAAACATAAGACTGCAAATCGACTCATCATTCATGTGGGGAAGAATGATATTCATAAAGAGCAGTCAGAACTCCTTAAAAAGGATTTCAATGAATTTTTTGAAACACTTAAAAGACTGAAAGTTCAAACATTCATCAGTGGACCACTTCCAGCAAGAGGAACAAACAGGTTTTCACGGTTGCTTGGGCTTAATACATGGCTGCAAAAAACATGCAATATAAAAGGAGTGAACTTCATTGACAACTTCAATCTTTTCTGGAGTCAGAGGCAACTGTTTCGACAGGATGGCCACCACCCAAACAAACTTGGTTCAAGAGTGCTAAAGGACAATATCTACTTCTCCCTCAATCATCCTTCTGCAGTGTGTGCCAATCCACTCAATCTGAATGGCACACACACACCTGGACACAGTATGAATGACCACAGGACTTCACTTCAGCAACTGAATGGACATGCAGTTGACAAATCACACAAGGACAATGATAACACCACTCAGCCACAACAATTTCTGCTCATGGACACAATCTCATCTGAGCCCTGCCCACAAAGTTCACCACAGACAGACTGTGACATATTAGAACTGCTCCAAGATTCAGCACCCAAGGACAACTTTCTGGAAAACATCCAGGGAAACCAGGACAGCATATTACAGCCCCTCTCACCAGACACATTATGCCTCTCTCCAGCATCTCCACATCTGTGTTTCTCAGAGAAAATGGAAGAACTGGTGTATGCTGGAACCAAACTATCCCACTCTTTTGCTGCAAGCCCCCAGATATCAAGCAAAAAACGTCAGGCCCCTCAAGCACCTGCGGGCCCAGCTCGCCCTCCCCCTCCTCCTGTGAGAGCTCTTCGACCTCTGCCACAACGGCAGGGCTCACACCCTCCTCCATCTGCTCGAGGTGAACCAAAAACAACTTTCTCTATTGCTGTTCGATTACATCATAGAAAGTCTAAGGCCTTCAAAAGCCATACAGCAAACCCATCTAATCTGGTGCCTATTACACGCCAAACTAAGATTGCTGTGGGGACAAAAACTGTTAAGTTAGCACTTTTAAACATCCGCTCACTTAAAAATAAATCACTTCTAGTCAATGACTGGATTTTATGTTTCTAAATGAAACTTGGCTAGAAGACAGCTGTAGTGCAACAGTCCTAAATGAAACATCCCCTCCTAACTTTACTTATTTGAGTGTCTGCAGAGAAGGTAGGAGAGGTGGGGGTTTAGCTGCTCTCTTTAAAGATGTCTATCAATGTAAGCAAATATCATTTGGGAATTACCCGTCTTTCGAATATCTGGGTAGTGTGTTAAAAGGTGCTCCACGCATTTTACTTATCATTATTTACAGGCCTCCAAAATACTCTCCAGCCTTCGCTGAGGACTTTACAGAACTGTTATCAACAATTACCTCACAGTTTGACTGTTTTGCCATTGCTGGAGACTTTAACATTCACATAGATAATGCAGAAACCAATATGACAAAAGAAATTATAACTGTTTTAAAAACGTTTGATCTGACTCAGCATGTACATGGACCCACACACAATCATGGACACACTCTAGATTTACTTATCAGTAAGGGTCTAAACATTTCATCGATTGTTATTAAGGATGTAGCACTGTCTGATCATTTCTGTGTTTTCTTTGATATATTGATCTCTCCTGCCATTGAAGCTAGATCTGTGTCTGTCAAGAAGAGATGCTTAAATGAGAACACTAGTGTATTATTTATGAAGGCTATATCTTTAACACCAAGTATATCTGCTGACTCTGTTGATTTTCTCCTTGATTCTTTTAACTCAAAAGTTAGGTGTAATTGATGATATTGCTCCTGTGAAAGTCAGGAATAAGAGTGGAAGACAAAAAGCACCTTGGAGAAACTCAACAGCAGTGCAAAATATGAAAAGACAATGTAGAAAAGCAGAGCGCATGTGGCGGAAGACAAAACTTGTAGTCCATTATAACATCTATAAAGACAGCATCCATGCTTTTAATATGGAACTAGGCAAAGCTAGACAGACTTTCTTCTCGAATATTATAAACAGCAACTTAAACAACACACGCACTCTTTTTGCGACTGTAGAGAGACTGACAAACCCCCCAAGCCAGATTCCCAGTGAAATGCTCTCAGACAGCAAGTGCAGTGAGTTTGCTTCTTTCTTCTCTGAAAAAATCAATAATATCAGAAAGGTGATCAGCACATCCTTGAGTTGTGCTGGGGTCAGACAAATCAAACCATAACCTGAGAAAGTAGTTACTATGTCTGATTTCAAAGAAATTGATGGCAAAATTTTGGAATAAACTGTACAGCACCTTAAAACATCAACCTGCGCCCTTGATGCACTTCCCACATCTTTTTCAAAAGTGTGTTCAACTGTTTAGAAGCAGATCTCCTAGAAGTGATAAACTCTTCACTTCTCTCTGGGAGTTTTCCAAACTCCCTGAAAACTGCAGTTGTCAAGCCCCTCTTGAAAAAGAGCAATCTGGATAAGACCATATTAAGCAACTATAGACCGATCTCAAATCTTCCTTTCATAGGCAAGATCATTGAAAAAGTTGTCTTCAATCAGCTGAACATATTCTTGAACTCAAATGGATACTTTGACAATTTTCAATCTGGTTTCCGATCGCATCACAGCACAGAGACAGCTCATAAAGATAATAAACGATATTCGCTTAAATACTGATACAGGCAAATTATCAGTACTGGTACTACTCGACCTCAGTGCTGCATTTGACACTGTTGATCACAACATACTTCTTGACAGGCTGGAAAACGGGGTGGGGCTTTCTGGGATGGTCCTAAAATGGTTCAGGTCATACTTAGAAGGGAGAGGTTATTATGTGAGTATAGGAGACCATAAGTCTGAGTGGACGTTCGTGACATGCGGAGTCCCTCAAGGCTCAATTCTTGCACCACTCCTGTTCAACCTGTATATGCTCCCAATGAGCCAAATAATGAAAAAGAACCAAATTGCTTACCACAGCTATGCAGACGACACACAGATATACTTAGCCCTATCACCTAACGATTACAGCCCCATTGACTCCCTGTGCCAATGCATTGATGAAGTTAACAGTTGGATGTGCCAAAACTTTCTTCAGTTAAACAAAGACAAAACTGAAGTCATTGTGTTTGGAAACAAAGATGACGTTCTCAAGGTGAATGCATACCTTGACGCTTAGGGGTCAAACAACTAAAAATCAAGTCAGGAATCTTGGTGTGTCTCTAGAGTCAGACCTTAGTTTCAGTAGTCATGTCAAAGCAATAACTAAATCAGCATACTATCATCTGAAAAATATTGCAAGAATTAGATGCTTTGTTTCCAGTCAAGACCTAGAGAAACTTGAGCATGCTTTCATCACCAGCAGGGTGGATTATTGTAATGGACTCCTCACTGGCCTTCCCAAAAGACCATAAGACAGTTGCAGCTCATACAGAACGCTGCTGCCAGGATTCTGAGCAGAACCAGAAAATATGAACATATCACACCAGTCCTCAGGTCTTTACACTGGCTCCCAGTTACATTTAGGATTGATTTTAAAGTATAATTACTGGTATATAAATCACTCAATGGGCTAGGACCTCAATATATTGCAGATATGCTCACTGAATATAAACCCAACAGATCACTCAGATCATTAGGATTACATCAGCTAGAAATACCAAGGGTTCACTCTGAGCAAGGAGAGTCTGCTTTTAGCTATTATGCCAGCCGCAGCTGGAACCAGCTTCCAGAAGAGATCAGATGTGCTCCTATATTAGTCACATTCAAATCCAGACTCAAAACACATCTGTTTAGCTGTGCTTTTACTGAATGAGCACTGTGCCACTGTGTGTCCGACTGTTTGTACTGTATTTTATTCTAAACTGTTTCAATTATTCTTATTTTTTTTATTCTTATTTTAATCTCTTCTATGTAAAGCACTTTGAATTACCATTGTGTATGAAATGTGCTATATAAATAAACTTGCCTTGCCTTGCCTTGCCTATCACCAAAACAATTCCTTGTGTATGTGAGAACACTTGGCAATAAAGCTCATTCTGACATTATGAGTACTTTCTACGACTCCCCCAACATCTCGTTTTGATGTCCTTCAGGGGAGCTTCATTAACATTATTTTGTATTACTTTGAGGCGGCTCTATACACTCAAGTGACACCTATTTGCCTCTTGATGTGCTTTTTGCAATTAGGACCCTGTTAGCTTCCCAGTGCATATTCTTATTGATTCTTAACCCAGACAATCTCGATAGGAACATTACTGTCCAGTTCACACAAATAACAGATACTCGATTACCTTTTCAAGTCATTTCTTTGAATTGTAGGATATTACTTTTGAGGAGATGTTGATGATTCGACCTGTAGTACCACAATAATTGCTCAATATTCAGTGCATTTCGTTTGCGATTAGTTTTGTTATACTTTCATTCACGTTAGCTGTGTGAGATAAAATGCAGTGTCCCACCAGAAATAAAGAGCCAGAGATGCCACTTGGTGTAAGTCTTTTGGTCTTTTTACTGTTTATTCAATGTGATTTTCAGTACAGTATCAACATTTGATATCGTTCATTCACATCCAATTTTAGTTTTTCAAGTAATGAATATATCGTTTTCACGAAATGATGCTCCATGGGACAGCCCATAGCTTTGTCAGTTATATAGTGCTAAATGTCAACCATCTGTCTTTGTTTGTAGACTGTCAAATCACACTTTTCACAATTCTGCATTTGAATTACTGAATTATTTAAGTACTGTAACTTCAACGTTAACCTGATTTCGAAGTGAGCTGAGTGTAAGTGATGAGACTGTATATGAACATGATAATTCACATAAACATTTTTTAATGAGCCAGTAATGTTTATCAATGTAATGAAGCTTTTGTCTTATAGTATTAAATACAAGCAATTATAAGTCATGCATTTTATGTTTGCCATCCAAACTGCAAAATTTTCTATTATGCCATTTATTAATAAAGAAGAGATTGTGATAAAAAAAGATGCACTCAAAGCTTTAAACACAACTCATTTTGTGCTATTCTATAAATTGCTCTATTTGCTTTCTTAATAGACGACATGTCTAGTAAGGTTGTTTTTGTGCCACTAGTTGAAAAACGGCTTCAAAGTCAGACACAGAGCTGTTCTCCCAATCTTCAGCTTTCAGAATATTAAACTCATGGACAGAAAGGCCTAAACCATGGAGTGCGTCCTCAATATTAGACTGACTCAACCTAAGACAGGAAAAGAGCTGTTCATCCACCTTGTAGAAGGTTTCACCCAGAACACCAACCATGACCAAAAGTCCACCAGGACGTAGGAGCTTGGATATTCCATGCAAGGCGTAGTGGTATGTCTCGATGTCTTTGCATGCTGCTTCCAGGCACAGGGAAGTAATGACACAGTCAGCTGGTTCCAATGTGTTCGGATAGAATGGATTCTCCAATCGGACATCACATTTTAAAACCTTTTTGATTCGTTGCTTCAATTTAGTCTCCAAATCGGATGGACTGTCATAATGCATAAAAGAAGTTAATTAAATTACAAAAAACAAAGTATCAAGAAGTTTGAATGTGCCAGTTTAATAAAGTCATGCATGAACTGTATAGATTTGTAGAATATCATAGACTACACTTAAAAAATAGGCTATAGAAAGTGTTGGGACAACAGATATCATGTCTTCTGGATTATATGATTAGATTCCCAAAATCAAGTACTTGTAATTAGATTTAATTACATTTTAAAATACTCATAATCAGACACTCTTAATCAGAAGAGTAATCAAGGGGAGCGTGAGGTCGAAGCCGGGGAATCGGAGAATATAAAAGGGGCAAATCCAAAGAGAGAGGTCGTGGAAAGTGTAGGGTCAAAGCCGGGGTAATCAGAAACAGCGAGACGGGACTAGAGGGAGCAAAAGACAGGGGAACAAGGGGAGCTGGCAAGCTAAGGGGTAAACGAGAGGAGATTCAGAACTAGACGAGACTAGCGGGGGGCAAAGACATGGGAAACTAAATACAATAACCAACAACCGTGAGACGAAAGGGTAGTGATATATATAGGGGCGAGTGCAGGTGTAAACCATGACAGGTGATGAGACGAGTGCAGGTGAAACTAATGTGCAGGAGTGCAGATGACGCGAGTGCAGGTGGTCATAAATTTCTGGGGGATTGGAAACGCGTGAGAAACTCGAGGAAGGGAGATTGCCTACGAGCATGTGAGCGAGTAGGAGCAAAGTGGGCGTGAGGGCTCGAGCGAGCAAAAAGAGCGTGCAAGCTCGAGGGGGCGGAATGAGCATGGGAGCTCGAGGGGGCGGAACGAGTATGGGAGCTCGAGGGGGCGGAGCGAGGGAGCGAGGTTCGTGACAGTACTCCCCCCTCTAAAACGGACGGCTCCTGACGGCCGCGCTCGGTTGCGAGGAAGTGGTGCTGGACGAACCCAACAAACAAAAAACCCTGAACAGACAACCCACAAAACACACAAACAAAATTGAGGGCAGTCCAAGGGGCACAGAGGGAAATGAGACAGTCCATGGGGTCAATGGGCAGTATCAAGGCAAGGTCTGGTGGAACATAGCGGACAGGCGGGTGGTCGGGAGATCTAGAGGGCAGCCGTAGGGCAGAGACAGGGTCAGGGGGTCTGGAAGGCGACTGGAGGACAGGGACTGGGTCCGGGGGTCTGGAAGGTGACCACCGGACAGGAATAGGGTCCGGAGG
The DNA here is from genome assembly GCF_025860055.1 of Xyrauchen texanus. Classification (NCBI taxonomy): domain Eukaryota; kingdom Metazoa; phylum Chordata; class Actinopteri; order Cypriniformes; family Catostomidae; genus Xyrauchen; species Xyrauchen texanus. The sequence continues at coordinate 25,488,536 of NC_068280.1, read as the reverse complement.
CCAGGGAAGAGGACACAGGACAGGGAGAGGGTCAGGAAGTCCGGGCTGAGCCGTGAAAGGAGGTGCCGTCAGAGGCGGCACTGTAGGCGGCTCTGGAGGTGGGGTTCTGGAAGGCTCTGGAGGTGGAGCCGAAGGAGGCTTTAGGGGCGAAGGCCTGAAAGGTTCTGGAGGTGGAGCCGAAGGAGGCTTTAGGGGGGAAGGCCTGGAAGGCTCAGGAGGTGGAGCCAATGGAGGTGGTGCCGTGGGAGGTCCCCGAGGCGACGACCTGGCAGGCTCTGTAGTCTCGGGGGTTAGAGCCGTAGGAGGCCCGAGAGGCGGAGCCATAGAAAGCTCTGGAGTCTTTGGGAGCAGAGCCGTGAGGGGCTCGGGAGGTGGAGCCGTGGGAGGCTCGGGAGGCGGAGCCATAGGAGGCTCGGGAGGCGGAGCTGTAGGAGGCTCGAGAGGCGGAGCCCTAGGAAGCTCTGGAGTCTCTGGGAGTAGAGCCGTGAGAGGCTCCGGGAAAAAGGTCGTGGAAGACTCGAGAGGCTCTAGAGGTGGGGCCCTGGAAGGCTCGAGAGGCTCGAGGGGGGAGCCATGAAAGACTCAAGAGACGGAGCCCCGAGAGGCTCGGGAGCAGGAGGAGCCCTGGAAGACTCGAGAGACGAAGCCCTGAGAGGCTTGGAAGGGGGTGGAGCCCTGAAAGACTCGAGAGGAGAAGCCCTGAGAGGCTTGAGGGGAGGAGGAGCCCTGAGAGACTCGAGAGGGGAAGCCCTGAGAGGCTTGAGAGGGGGAGGAGCCCTGAGAGACTCGAGAGGTGAAGCCGTGAGAGGCTTGAGGGGTGGAGCCATGAAAGACTAGAGGGACGGAGCCCTGAGAGGCTCGAGGGGAGGAGGAGCCCTGAAAGACTCGAGAGGGGAAGCCCTGAGAGGCTTGAGGGGGGGAGGAGCCCTGAGAGACTCGAGAGGCGAAGCCGTGAGAGGCTTGAGGGGTGGAGCCCTGAAAGACTCGAGAGGAGAAGCCCTGAGAGGCTTGGGAGGGGGAGCCCTGAAAGACTCTAGAGGAGAAGCCCTGGGAGGCTTGGGAGGAGGAGCCTTGGGAGGCTCATGAGGCGGAGCCCTGGGAGGCTCGAGAGGAGGAGCCCTGGGAGGCTTGGGAGGAGGAGCCTTGAAAGACTCGGGAGGAGAAGCCCTGAGAGGCTTGAGAGGCGGAGCTCTGGGAGGCTCGAGGGGTAGAGCTCTGGGAGGCTCGAGAGGAGGAGCCTTAGGAGGCTCGAGAGGAAGAGCCCTGGGAGGCTTGAGAGGAAGAGCCCTGGGAGGCTTAGGAGGAGGAGCCTTGGGAGGCTCGTGAGGCGGAGGCCGCCGGAGGGCGGAGCAGAGGTCGGTAGAGCTTTGGAAGACTCTGAGGGAACCTCTGCGGTCTTGAGCACAAGACGAGACTGGGGAGAAGGGGCCCTCTTCCTTCTCTTACGTCTTCAGCCAACAGGGGACGTGGCCATGGGGACGGTCGAGGCTACAGGCGCTGGCTCCGGGGCGGTCGAGGCTACAGGCGCTGGCTCGCCGACCGTGGCAGACATGGGCGCTGGCTCGCCGGCCGTGGCGGGCATGGGCGCTGGCTCGTTGGCCGTGGCGGGCATGGGCGCTGGCTCGTTGGCCGTGGCGGGCATGGGCGCTGGCTCGTTGGCCGTGGCGGGCATGGGCGCTGGCTCTCTGGCCGCGGTGGGCATGGGCGCTGGCTCGTTAGCCGTGGCGGGCATGGGCGCTGGCTCTCTGGCCGTGCCAGGCTTCGAGACTGGGGCCGTGACAGGCCTCGGGACTGGGGCCGTGACAGGCTTCGGGACTAGGGCCGTGACAGGCTTCGGGGCTAGGGCCGTGTCAGGCTTCGGGGCTAGGGCCGTGTCAGGCTTCGGGGCTAGGGCCGTGTCAGGCTTCGGGGCTAGGGCCGTGTCAGGCTTCGGGGCTAGGGCCGTGTTAGGCTTCGGGACGGGGGCCGTGTCAGGCTTCAAGACGGGGGCCGTGTAAGGCTTCAAGACGGGGGCCGTGGTAGGCTTCAAGACGGGGGCCGTGGTAGGCTTCAAGACGGGGGCCGTGGTAGGCTTCAAGACGGGGGCCGTGGTATGGAACGCTGGTTCAGTTTCTGCCTCCCCCACAGTAAACGAGGAACCAGCGTACAGTAGGGCGAGGTCAATAAACTGAGCCAGGTTGAGAGAGCAGCGACCACCAGGCATGAATGATGAGGCTGGCTCATTCAGTCCAAATTGAAAAATGTCTTTCAGAGCCACCTCATCAAAATTCACCTGGTACGCCAGGGCACAAAAATCCATAATATAAGCCTCCAAGGGTTGGCTCCTGGCGCAAACCCAAGAGTCGGGCCGCTGGCTCCATAATGTCAAGGACGGGTTATGAGTTACATAACCACTGCCTTGCACGGAAAACCCTTGGTTCGCGTCCGATGAGCCATAAAACCTCTCCGGGGATGGAGAGCATACAGCGCTCACGGATGCGTGGAAAGCATCAACGGGCTCAGGGGCAGACACAGGTGAAACAGGGTGAAAAATTTCAGACATAGAACATACCTGCTGCCCCTGGGCCGCGAGCGCTTGGTCAAGTTTCCACACCGTAGCTCCTCACGCTGAATGTGACGTGTTCCTCCCCTCTAGTGAGCTGCGTGAATCCTCAGCGCGACACAATGTGACTGTCTTCGGTGAGGTTGGTTATTTTGTAGCGAACACAAGTTGAGACAGTCACAATGTCGGGGAAAAACTGCTTTATTAAATAAAAGCAGGCAACAGTACAATACAAGGGCAAATCCAGTGAAGACTAGTCAAGGGGAGCGTGAGGTCAAAGCCGGGGAATCGGAGAATATAAAAGGGGCAAATCCAAAGAGAGAGGTCGTGGAAAGCGTAGGGTCAAAGCCGGGGTAATCAGAAACAGCGAGACGGGACTAGAGGGAGCAAAAGACAGGGGAACAAGGGGAGCTGGCAAGCTAAGGGGTAAACGAGAGGAGATTCAGAACTAGACGAGACTAGCGGGGGGCAAAGACATGGGAAACTAAATACAATAACCAACAACCGTGAGACGAAAGGGTAGTGATATATATAGGGGCGAGTGCAGGTGTAAACCATGACAGGTGATGAGACGAGTGCAGGTGAAACTAATGTGCAGGAGTGCAGATGACGCGAGTGCAGGTGGTCATAATGTTCTGGGGGATTGGAAACGCGTGAGAAACTCGAGGAAGGGAGATTGCCTACGAGCATGTGAGCGAGTAGGAGCAAAGTGGGCATGAGGGCTCGAGCGAGCAAAAAGAGCGTGCGAGCTCGAGGGGGCGGAACGAGCGTGGAAGCTCGAGGGGGCGGAGCGAGGGAGCGGGGTTCGTGACAATTAGTTACTTTTATGGATTCCATGTATGATGACATATTACTAAGAAAACTGCTGTAAAATGTTAATAATTTATTGATGCCAACTGAATTTTTTGGTTTTAAATCTATTTTTAATCTTTTAATTTTGTCATAATAAATTAGCCTATCATTGATAGAGGGCATAATGCTATCAACTTCATTGGGGGAAAACTCCCTTAATAATTTTTACACCATTTAAAATACATTCAATATCCATGCTTCTGAATTTCTGTAAATAAGCACCACAAGTTTAGACCATGCCTTCTCATGATGAATAATTATGCAAGGAAATAAACACTGCTGATGTACAACCGTCAAATACTACGACAGCGTTTTAGTGTGATGAAGAATTTTGTTTTCTAAGATTGCTAAAATAAAGTCAAAAACAATATTTTGAGAATAAAGTAAAAATTGCGAGATTAAAGTTGTAATATTTTGATAATAAAGTCTAAATTTTGAGAATAAAGACAATATGACCAGAAACAGCACGTCATTATCCAAATGATAGAACGCAGAGCCAGCTGTTTCATCAGAGCAAGAAATGGATGTGGATGATTTAGATAAATCATACTTTAAATTATGATTTAGCAACAAAGAAATCCTTTGTCATCAGCATGAAGGTATTGGGATCTGGACACTGCGGTGGTTATGTAGGAATTGAATTTATTAAGGAGAAAAAAATCAGACAGACGTTCGTCCTGCTTGGAGTGGGTGATTAGTAGCACTAAAATATTACTTACAACAGCACGTTTCCCAAAATCATAGCACATAAGTAGCACATAAAACCACTTGTAAATTAACTAGAGCTATGCTATATGACCCTCTCTTAAGTCCATAAATTACTACACGTAGTTGATCAGATAACAAATGGACATTTCATAAATTGTATTAATATTTCTTGATAATTGGAAAGCCACTGTACATGGTTTCAGAGGATACAAAAATTTTGAAAAAAATCACATTGAAATCAATAGGCAGTCTCCACAGTCTGTGCATGCCTATGGAGGCCCAAACCTGCAAAAAATTATAAATAAATAAATGTAATAATAAGAAAACAAATATAGGAACACATGTCTTTATAAAACAAATATAATTAGTTTTTAATTAAATGTATTCCTGAATTTATTGTATGACTTTTTCCCTTTATTATTTTCTGTATTTATTTTTTACTTTATTGTTATTCTTTTAACTTGTATTTATTTATTCATTTATTTTTATATTTATTTATTCCCACATATATTTATTTCCATATAAATATATTTACATATATATTTACATGTGTATTTATTTTTACTTTTCTGAGTGCAACATGGAAACGAGGGAGGCAGTCCTTGCATAGCTCCAGTGCATCATTGGTTGAGAGCTCAATAGTCCTTATTGGAAGCAAATAAGATGGACGTCCCACCTTTGCACCCTCTGACTCGCACAGATTTTGAATAAGCAGGGAAACATTTTGCAGAGTCTAACAATCCAAGATGTGCTTCGACATTCATACCAGCATACAGCTCTCCTAAAACATCAATAAGCATCTCTACTCTAAATTAAATATAGAAATTTGATGCGTGGTTATCAACTCTCTAGATATATGTGAAGCTTCAGCTATAGTTTACATGAGATATATCTATGACCTGGCGTCACATCAAAACAAGTCAAGAGTAATCGAGCACACGCTCCAATCTAAGATAAACCAATGGTAAGCAGGACCAGCCCAGATAATTACAAGAGAGAGAAATGGAAGAATGAATACAAAAATAAATAAATGTGGGAATATTTAAATATGGAAATAAATACATGTGGGAATAAATAAATATAAAAATGATCCCTCTCAGAGGACAAAAGAATGCAGCCTGGTTATGACTCAGCAAAAACCAAATAAAAAAAATGGAATTACACCCAGCATCGATGCGATTATTGCAGAAGGAAAGGTCATAACATACATGACTGTAATCATTTAAAACTGATTGTGAAAGAAAGGGAGCATCCTTCAAAACCAACACTGAAATTCTCAAACGTTTAGATGCCTGGATGCAAAACAACCAAAGTGTTTCCTGACAAAAAGGAACGACAATAACAGGGTCAAATTTAACAAAACAGCGAATTCCAAGCTGAACTCAAATCATTTCTGTCGAAATATAACATACAACAGGGATGCGTGGCCTCCATTGCAATAGGGAGTATTATCAACAGCGGCAACCATATCAAAATAAGGGCTAACACTGGAGGCCAGTTAGCCAACATACTTATCGATAAAGGAACGGTATTGGGAATGGACATCATGCAAAAATATGGCTTTGTAATTCACTGCCTTGAAAAACAAATTGAATTGCGAACAAATAAAACAATGAAATTTTTTTTTTCACGAGACAAGGCAAGCATTATGTCCATTTCCAAAACAGACCCCATACAACTGCTAATGGATAAAAATAGCAATGTTTGGGCTAATCACGAACATGACTGTGGCCTCATTGATTTTGAAGTATGCATCGAGGGGGAGCCATCTCCCCCACAAAAGCAATACCGCATTAAGCCAGAGGCAGAGGCCGCTGTTCATGAGATAAGATTGCACCACACTTACAGCAGGATAAGTTAGTCACTGTCACAGAGGGCATAATACTCAGAGATGGAAATATGTGGTTCCAGAAGCTCTTCAAAAACCCATAATCAAACTGTACCATGAATATGTCCATATATCAACTGCTAAAACACAGCAGTTGATACAAACACAATTTTGGTGGTCAGGGCAAACCTGGATGCACTAATCTACGCAGGCCAGACCCACCTAAAGGACCCTGAGGATCCTTACAGATGGATTTCATTAGTCCAATCCCCAGTGCCAAAGGGGGATATTGTATTGCCTGGTGATCATTGCTAAATTCTCAAAGTGGGTGGAAGCAATTCCCACCCGCAATAACACTGCAAATACTGTGGCACGGGTGATGGCCAACCACATCATCCCACTTTGGGGAGTGCCCGTCCAAATCAAGTCTGATCAAGGAACCAATTTCATTGGGCAAGTAATGAAAAACATGTTTAAAATGCTTAACATCAAACAAAAATTTCACATTCCTTACAGACCAAAAAGCTCAGGTATGGTGGAACACATGAACCGCACCATCACAGAAAACCTAGCTAAGCAAATCACACAACATCAAAACAGGTGGACAGATGCCTTACCAACTGTCCTCACTGTACTACGAGCAAACCCATCTAAAGCCACAGGCATCAGCCCATATGAGCTCATGACCGTATGAATCATGAAGCTCCCGATTGATCCAAATGTCTCCCCACCAGACCTGGGACCTCTCATGCTTGCAACACAACAGAGTGTGAAAATTACAAGAAAGGCTCAGCGCACTACAGGCACAAGCCGAGCTAAAACAGCAACAGTCAGACCTAACAAATGACATGCAATTTAACCCCTTCAGAAGGAGAGATGGTAATGGTGCGCATCTTTGTTAAACAAAACACGTTCGCTCCAAGGTGGCATGGACCATATGAGGTCAAAGCGGTCTGCGTGGCTGTCAGAGGATGGTATCACATGTCTCAATACAAACTGTACAAAGGTTCAACTAACCAATAAACTGTATTTGTTTTCTGTTTCAGGATAACCTCTGCAATCCCATGGAGACCGGACACAAGGCAGGTGTTCAGACCTACCTGCATCAAGCTGGGTCAACGGGTATTGCTCACACACACATTAGGATGCGGCAGATAGGTATGGAAATACACAAAGGGGCAAACACCTCACAAATTCTCATTAAACCTAAAGAAATAGTTACATGGCCTCCCGGAGTAGCACCGGAACTAAATTGCACGTCACAAATCTGTTGTAAATTAGGTTCCACCCATCCCGCATACATAAACATGTCAATACACACACCAGCATGGCCATCCCAGCACAATATCACTGCCTGGTATCAATTAAAGTTATATCCAGGAGCTAAAGAAGGTGGGATGCACACTTTATATGAGAAAAACAATGACCCTAGACTAGACCCTAAAATCTGTTATTTTGTTAACAATTTGGAACCTGCCACATATAGGTGCACCCACACAGAAACACTAAACACCACACACATAAATTACACTTAATATCAATCCAATTTAACATTATACAAACCCTATGACAATAGACCCAAAACCTTAATCTGCACTAGCTGAAAGGAAGGGATTTATTGTGTAGGAAAATGTAAAATAAGCAAGAACAATTTCACTAGCCCACAAAACTGTTCATGGACTGCTAATCACTGTTTTAATTTAACCACCTGTGGGTATAGCAAACCAAAGCAATGCCCAAAGCTATACCCAATTCCTCCTGTTGGACTTATAAAAGGGAACATTAATAAGACTTTGCTTAATGATGTAAATTTGGTGATGACTCATATAACTTACAACATATCCAATATTCTATCTGCCTATGCAAAACATTGCAATGATGACCTCCATCTTTATAAGACACCTAGGCATGTTCTAATTGACCTAATAGAAATCTTAGATTTAAACAGATGGCAAACTTCAAACAAAATGAAAGATATCAAGTTATTAACTACCATGAATGTACTGGTTGCCTTGTTTTTTTTCTCACCTTTCCTTTAATCAATCCAGACCAAGTATTTCCAAAATCCACTACCATATGCTCTATTGGTGTAGTAAATGATCAGATAATCAAATGGGATCACCTTATCGGGTATATGACATTGAAGGGTACTGAGACACAATATACCAGTCGCACTTGCTGTCATGAAACTCATCATTATGTTGTTTGTACATGTAACACCTTACAACCTTTTTTCTCCCAATGACACTAAACTCCTAAATGCTCATAAATATCTTTACATGGTCATTTAAGATGCTGTTCAGGTGCTTATGCATTACCAGTGAGAACTCCTCTAGAAGTGGTGGTGGTGTAGTGGTCTAATGCACATAACTGGTAAACTGATAATCAGAAGGTTGGTGGTTCGATCCCCACAGCCACCACCATTGTGTCCTTGAGCAAGACACTTAATCAGGTGTCTTAATCAGGTGATCAGGTGATCAAGACACTTAATTGTCCCTGTAATAAGTGCACTGTAAGTCGCTTTGGATAAAAGCGTCTGCCAAATGCATAAATGTAAAACTCCTTCACCTAATCGAGGTCGGCCCAGAAGACCACCACTGGAGGTGGCAGAGTCAGATCATAATCAAAGGGAAGGTACAACCAGAAGCAGATGTTTCTCCATGATGGAATGACATGTCCACTGAACATGGGACAAACCCAAACCCAATTATCCACCTGCCAAAGCTACATGTCTCTGGTGAGACTAGAGAAAGCAGAAACCATTATGAGTTGCCCGCTTGGCCAGAGGTCTGTAAGGCGGGGTGCAAATGTATGATCTTTGAGAAAATCAACATATGAACTTTCTCAAAATTAGCAACTCTTCCTGAGGCACCACACAGAGCGAAGATTGCAAATTCACACCTCATTGTTGCCCTTCCACATCTGTCCCATTCTCTCCCCTCTCCTCCACATCTGTTCCCCTTCAGCTTCCCCTGTTCCCCTTCAGCTCAGAATCACCTCAAACTCACCTAAGATCTGTATGTAACAAAATATCATATCTGATGTATACAAATAATGTAACTAGTGTAACATGTTTGGTATAATTTAAAATGCTCCGTGCGACTGGTATAGTGTTCTTTTTCCCAGGATTGTAAAACTTAATGACAACAATGTTATAAGAGCTTTGTCAAATACTGAATAATTCTGGAGGTCTATCCCCCTCCATGAAGGTTTAACATCAGGAAGCCAACAACCCATTCACCCCCAAATTCCATTTGGTATACAATGTGTATTCTGTCTGGATATTTAAGGAAAGTTGGCCCAGAGCTCAGGGTTCTCTGTAATCAGATGATCCCACACCTCAATGTGTGTAACTTTAATAATAGGAATCTGCATTCAGATCTCCCATGCTTTGCAATTACATGTAGTGTTCTCAACTGCCAGGTATGTTCTTTGACTGGTTTCTGTAACTTATGTTTTAAATTTACCTGACAAATAAATTGTTACTTTTTGATTTATTCTGTATTCCTCCAAAATAATTTATTTCAATACTTGGTCTTTATAGGTGAAACCGCTCTGGAGGTACAGAGCAGGAGAATACCATTTTAAGTATCACTTATATCATAACTGAAGCTTTAATGTAGGAGGAAGCCACTTAAAGACTATCAGTTTGAATTTCATTAGAAACTGATCAAAAGGTAAATTAATAGAAGAGGATTCAATAACTTAAAAGATTAAAATAAAAGAATGTTCAGAAAGTACTTAAAATAAAGCCTTAATCTAAATTAGAGGTCAACTTAAAATTGGAGTCAGATTGATATCAAATTAGAGTCAGATAAAATTAATAAAGGGATTAATTTGTAAAGTGCAAATTATGAACAATAATTGCTCAGAAAAGACAGAACAACGCAGAGACCTTCAAGGGGCAAATCTATCTATTTTTAGCAGTTTGCCTGCAATTTACAATAATAATAATGAAATCCATAAAATAGATAATACATTCATCTATTTATGTAGACAAATAAGTAAATAAATAAAGTTATTTTTGTGGGCTGGTTGGTAACACCAAAGTGGTGGATTCATGTAGACGAATGTATAAATTAAAATCAGCGAAGAAAAAATGTCAATAACTGCATGAAAATCATCAGTATATATTGGCACATCATATTTGTCTCTGCTTCCTATCTGACACCCAAAGGCACTCTCGCCAGCACTACATATGCAGCCTTGCTGTACCACTATCAATTTTGGGAGTAAAGAGCAGACCTCAGTTTTATTGTTGAACGTCCCAAAGGCGCATCTTCTAAACGTCTCCTTATTTTGCACTGCGTGATAACACGATGAATTCAATGATTTCTTGTAATTTTCAGAATCATGCACGGGGCCTCCGCTGTCTTCACTAATCCTGGAAGCTTTCATATCGAGAGAAATGTGTGAAAACAAAATATTACACATGCATGCCTGATTATGGAAGCAGATTGTGTAAAAGAAATTGATTGTTCTGCACAAAATTATTGTAAAACAAAATGTTAATATGTAGTTAATTAGGTCGAATATTTAAGAAAATATTTTATAAACAAATATTAGTGAGGTAAATTACAAATTACTGTAAAGTTATGCACAAATATAAAGAAGTTACAGTGGCACTTAAAAGTGTGTCCTCACTCGTTTCTTGTTAAGTACTGTTTTGGGAAATGCACGTAAAAAATAACGCTCTTAATCGCTAAGATCGTTATTGGGAAATGAGGCCCTAGTCTGTTTACAAGCAGTCACAAATTGCATGCTGCATAATGGCAGTGAGGCTACATGAGCTGGGTGATATGAAAGAAATATATTTATGATACTTTTCGAAACAATTATCCCCATATCCGATTATATCAGATACATAATAATAAAACAAAATCTTGGGTAGGCCTAGCCCACCTTTGTCAATCAGTCTATGTAACTGACCACATGATATTGATGAAAAGCCTAATGTTATCAGAAGAAGAGCTGCGGACCTGAATAAACCCCACCTGATCTATATTTCACTACCAGCAGATTTCACTGAGGGAATGGTAGAAAAAGACTCTCTCTGCATTATATATCTAGCCAGATGTTTTCCTTCTTTGTCCCCCAACTCAAAGTATGAATGTCTTGCCCTGAATAGCCAAAACTTCACCTTCTGTGACAAAATAGTGTTATTTGCCATTTCAATCGGGTCAATTCTCTGAGGCCATTAGACGACATTCAGCTCTTAAGCTCTGCCTCGGCACTTTTAATATTCCTTTGCAACTCCACGAGTTCTCGTGCTTTGGATTTTTCAATGAATGAAGCTTACTGTATGATATGACCCCTAAGGACCGCTTTAAGTGCTTCCCAAGCCACGCCCACAGAGGATACTAAGGACCAGTTGATCTCCATATAAACATTGATTTCAGCCTTTAGCATTTGTTGGAATTCAGGATTTTTTGAAAAAGGGATACATTAAAGCACCAACTAGGGCTGGGCGATATGGAGCAAAAAATATATCTCGATATATTTTGCTATATCTCGATTTACGATATATATCTCGATATCTTTACAGGAAAAATAACCCCCCAAAAACTACTGCAAAAACAAATATGCCAAATACCACAGTCTTTTTTTTATTAAAGTGCAAAGAGGTAGGCAGTTCACGTAAGAACAAAGTGCTTCTTATTATTTAACTGTAAAATAAAGGAAATACATATTGCCTTTTCATTCAAAAATGAAACAACTCAACTCAAGGTAGGCAGTGCATATATAAGAACAAAGTGCTTCTGCGACGTTCAAGAAAAAAAAATCCCTGATTACATAAATAATAATAATTTAACTGTAAATTAAAACAAATAATACATATGGCCTTTTCATTTAAAAATAAAACAACTCAAGCTCATCTTTGCATTAACTCTGTTGTAGCCATCAACAAATAGCCAAAAAACAAGTTTGCTAGAAGCTTTGGTTGGCACCAACTTTCGGCATTCACGGCAGTAGACATCTGTCTGCTGTTCATCCGACGCCTTAAAACCGAAGTATCTCCATATAATGGAGCCAGTTGTCCTTTTTTTGAGACAAGTTCTGCCTCCGGGCTGGTTATGGGCGACGCCATGTTGAATGAGACAACACGCGAAGGGAGGGGGAGCAAAAGCAATGAGGCGGGGGCGAGCGGAGGCGGGAGCGAGCACAGCACAGAGAAAGCAAACGAGCAAAGTGGCGAAATCAGAATTGAATATAAACAATATATCGATATATACGATATGTCAAAATTCATATCGTGTTTAAAAAATATCTCGATATATTTTAAATATCGAGATATCGCCCACCCCTAGCACCAACTACATAATAAATTTTTCTCCGTATGTGGCAACACCTCTAAACTCACCAGCAGCAGGCTGATACCCTGGGACTAAATTTGGCCAGTGAGGTGACAGAGATTCAGCGTCAACTTTTGAACATGCCGGCAATCTGACAAAGTAGGTTACAAGAGTGATAGATGTCGAGAAACTGAGCGATTATCTGGAGTCATCGGAGAGGGAATGGAACAGGGTGTATCAAATCTCACCAGTTTATGACACAAAAAGTATTAAAACTAGCAAAGTGCGCACAGCTTGCAGTTCACGAGTCCGAACCTCGTAAGTTCTTCTTTACAGGAGCTGTCTGGTCAATGTGTCTTCTTACGTCACAAAAATGAACAGAAACTCAGCGAATAATTATCACACAAACTAGTGTTGTCAAAAATACCGGTACCAAGTCGGTACTCAAACAAAAAATTATTTACGATACCAGGATTTCTGAAGGTACCGGGGTACCGGTATTTTTGACAACACTAGTTTGTGTGATAAGTATTCGCTGAGTTTCAGTTCATTTTCACCCACGCAGAGGTGGGAACTTTCGGACGCTCACAACAAACAAAAGATTGCGGCAAGCAAAGCTGCTGTGGAGTGTCAATTGAATCATGTCGAAATGAAAAGTGGGAAAAAGCCAGGTAATTTGAGGCTAATGAAAAGGGAAACATCATAGATCAGCAAAAACCTATTTGTAAATGGTGCTTTCACAATTTTCTGACGAAAGGAGGAAACACAGTCACCCGGATTTATTCAAACAAATAAAGCAGGCGAGTTTAAAAGCATATCATTTGCATTAGGTCTGAAACGTTTAGTCGACATTATCGACATCGTTGAAAATACAAAATTGATGAGAAAAATGTTCGTTGTCGAATAGCCGTTTGATCTCATTTAACGTAACATGAAATCACATTAAACTGTAACGATATCGCGTGAGCGCAGCAATTCACGCCTGATGGAGGAAGAATTACACAGATCAGTCCAGATGCACTCTAAACTTTCAGAGTTTATTTTATGTAGATCCCAAAGTATTAGGGAATGATGAAAAAAAAAATACATTCAGAAGCATGTACCGTTGTTGAATAAACGGAGGCGGAGCTCTTTAAAGGAAACATCCCGGCGTAACATCTTAAATGCAGTAATAAATTGCTTTATTAAAGTTCAAATAATACAGAAGCAGGTCATGTTAATAACTATAAACTCAGAAACTGGCATTTCTCTGTGTGGTCGGTGCCTCTTCTATGATTTGTGCGAATGTCCCGATCTAAGGGGGACAGAGAGACTGAGAGGCTGAGAGAGACTCTGCCTCGGGGACATCATCCCTCGCGCGCGCACGCTAAATGCAGCTAAATTAGAACTTACTCGCAACTTATTTAATCAAAATCTATGTCACTGTGCATTTCTTATCATGAAGAAAATTGGCAATATGCAGCTTTATTAATAAGAGAGCACTTTGCACATTAGTTTGGAAACTGTTTTTTATTAATTATATTGCCTGCTTGTTTATTTAGGCTTTTTTTTGTACTTGGTAAAAACTTAAATTAAAAGTTGCATAAGTTGAAGCAAATCTTACATAAGTGTTCAAAAATACTTTAAGCATACATTGTTCAGTTATAATTAAAAAATAATATATTTAAATTAAAGTGTTGCTCAATGGCATATTTTTGTTCTTAGTTCTGCTGCTAATGTTTTGTAGACTTTGTTAATAAAAGAGTGTTGTTTAGTAACCTGTTTTGCTTTGGTACCGAAAATGGTATTGAGTACCGTGAAATTTCACTGATATTGGTACCGACTACTGAAATTTTGGTACCGTGACAACACTAACACAAACATATGTCTATAGAAAGCTTAAATGTAATCTGTTTGAAACGGCGCTATTCATACGGTAATGTGCTGAGGCGATCAATGCAAATGGTAAATGCCCCAGAGGCAAGTTTTATAAATATTATATATATATATATATATATATATATATATATATATATATATATATATATATATATATATATATATATATATATATATATAAAATGTAATTTATTCCTGTGATGTAAAGCTGAATTTTCAGCATCATTACTCCAGTCTTCAGTGTCGCATGATCCTTCAGAAATCATTCTAATATGCTGGTTTTCTGCTCAAGGAACATTTGTTTTTATTATCAATGTTGAAAACAGTTGTGTACAATTTGTTTCAGGATTCTTTGATAAATAGAAAGTTAAAAATAACAGCATTTATCTGAAATAGAAAGCTTTTGTAACGTTATACACTACCATTCAAAAGTTTGGGGTCAGTAAGAATTGTTTTGTTTTTTTAAAGAAATTAATACTTTTATTCAGCAAGGATGCATTATATTGATCAAAAGTGACAGTAAAGACATTTATAATGTTATGAAAGCTTTCTGTCCATGTGTTCAGACCAGAGGTGGCAAGAGCATAAAAATTTGCTCTGGCTCCCCTGCCAACAACGCTATCGAAGATTCGTGGACGCTCTGACGTAGTTGAAATAGGCGTCAATGTTCTTTCGGAATGCTTGGTTTTGTGAACTATATTTAAAGGGGCCGCAAAACATCCAGACATGTCGACCGGTATCTTTTTGCGGACATATTACAAGTAACATATATCCTCATGAAATCTTTTAATATATTATTATGTAATATTGTATAAACCATAATATCTACTTCATCAACTCTCCTGGCACACCAACAATTTCAGACACCTTTGTCCACGCATCATTTTTTTGTTTTTTATTATTTATATCCCTGTAAGCAAACAGGGACAGATCATATATTAAATTATCATATATCATATATTTCCCATAAAAAGGGAAAAACCTAATGTTTGGTGGGAACCAAAGTTTACATGGTTGTGTTCTTTAGACTTCGCTAGAGCGGAGCACTTCTATATTCCAATAGGTTGCCGCCGAACAGTGTCACAGCTCATTACCATAATGTTGCCCGCACTTGAACTTTCCTCTGACGGCCACACCGCCATCTCTCGCTGCTGTGAGGTAGCGTGTGTCAGGCTGTGCGGTCAATCTCCAATATGATGTTGCGAGAAATTGACTTTTTCATGCTGTTTTTACTAAGGATATAGTTGCTGAGATGTGCAGCTTTACAAACTCTCAGGGGTGGGAGCTTGTCCTAAACTGTAGTGCCACCAACTGGTGAAAGGAAGTGTGTCACTTTAATAGTGTGGTCATGGCAGTGGATTAAATTACATGAAGCTGTAGTCAAACTGGAATGGTGGCATATATCTATTACACATTGTATGTTTAGGGTCCATGTTTACATTAATGTTGAGTTGTTGCTGTGTCCATCATGCTTTGTTTTCCGAAAGCCACCGAGTGGAAATGGACCCATTGTGCTTGGGCTCGTCATCGCTGCTTGCAGCTATACTTCCATATTCTTTTCCCAAATAAATTTAATTTTGAAGGCCTAAACATACTCGAAAATTCATGAAACTTTGTATACGCATCAGAAGTGGTGAACATTTTCATCTGAATTAGATGTGGCAAAATGGCTCTATAGTGCCACTTATAAACTTTCAACGATGCGTTTCGCCTACATGTACGAAAATCAGTATGTGTAACATGCCAATACCTACAAAAAGCTCTCTTGGACCCATGCCCTAAACTCAACAGGAAGTCAGCCATTTAGATTTTTCTCTTAAATTTTTGCTCAGTTTTTGCCATTTCCAGGCCTCGTACTTTAACAAACTACTCCTTGAGATTTCATCAGATCTACTTCATATTTGGTTATTATAATCTAAAGGCCTTGACGATGCTAAATTGCAAAGCTTTTGAGTTTTCACTGCATGGCGTGGCCGTGACGGTCTGACGAAGTTTGATGTTTCACCATGAAACAGGAAGTTGTTATTACTCATACATACAATGTACTATCTGCCCCAAACTTCACATGTTCGATAATAGTCCCAGCCTGAATACATCTACGTGCGAATATTCAGTTATAGTCATAGCGCCACCTACTGGTAACAGCCAATTCCAGGTCTTGTACTTTAACAAATTCCTCCCAGAGATTTAATCAGATCAACATAATATTTAGTCAGTCTAAAGGCTTTGGTGATGTTAAATTGCAAAGCCTTTGAGTTTTCGTTGAAGGGTGTGTCCGGGGGTTGTCCATGACATGGCCAAGTTTTTTAATATGAATATTTTTCTTTCATATCGCCCAGCCCTACTGTGCACTTGTAGCCTTACTGCCATTATGCTGCATACAATTTGCGACTGCCATGTAAACAGACTATGGCATCTTTTCCCAATAATGATTGATCTTAGCGAATAAGTGCGTTTTCTATGAGCGATGCTATGAACGTTTGTTATTTTTTACGTGCGTTTACCAAAACAGCACTTAACAAGAAACGTGTGGACACACTTTAAGTGCTACTTGCTAAGACAATCGTGGTCCATGTAACAGTGCTGAAATGTGACCGTGTAGTGCTGCTCGTCATTGTAACTTCATTATATTTGTGCATAACTTTACAATAATTTGTAATTCACTAATATTTGTTTATAATATTTTCTTACCTAATTACTACATATTTACATTTTGTTTTACAATAATTTTATGCAGAACAATCCATTTCTTTTCCACAATCTGCTTCCATAATCAGGCGTGCATGTGTAATATTTCGTTTTCACATATTTCTTTCTATATGAAAGCTCCCAGGATTAGTGAAGACAGCGGAGGCCCTGTGTATGATTCTGCTTATTACAAGCATTCATTGAATATTACGCGGTTCACCGTGTTATCACAGTGCAAAATAAGGAGATGTTTAGAAGATGTGCTTTAGGGACATTCACCAATAAAACGGAGGTCTGCTCTTTAATCACAAAATTGATAAAGGTACAGCAATGCTGTATGTGCATTTGCTGTACCTTTATCTAATTTACACCTATCATGTGGCAAGTGGCATGCACAGACTGCGGAGACTGCCTATTGCTTACAATGCTGGGCTTTTTTTCAACAATTTTATATCCACTGAAACCGTGTACAATGGCTTCGCAATGATCAAAGTATATTAATATAATTTATTAAATGTCCCCTTGTATCTGATAAACTATGAAAGAAGCAAGAAAAATATGTGAAGTAATTTATGGACTTAAGAGCGGTTCATATAGCTCTAGTTCATTTACGAGCGTTTTTACATGCTACTTAGAAAACGATGCTTTTGGGAAACGTACTGTAGTAAGTATAATTTTAGTGCTACTAAACTTCAATTTAGAACTTTGGGAAACCCATCTCAAGCATCACCCACTCCGAGCGGGACTTTGCAAACATCTGTCTGATGCTTTCTCCTGAATAAATTCCTACATAACCCCTGTTAATGCATTTAAGCAATATTGTCAAAATGTTAATGTTTTTTCTACTCAAATGCACATGTCATCCAATAAAGAGTTAGGTCAGAGGCAGTATTGTGTAGATTACTTGTGAATTGTCATCAGGGACTGATTACAAATTACATTTCAAAAATGCAATCAGTAACGTAATCTTTTAAATTAAAATTTTGGGGCAATCTAATCCTATTACTTTGGATTACTTTCAACTTAATTCTATTTTATATTCTAAAAGAGCAGAGTTCCACTGAGTCACACAAGGAACAATTGTGTCAAGTTGTATGTAGTGGACTCCACAGCATCCGCAGCAACAAAAGCAATGGGCTTTGTTCAATATTGCTGCACATTTTGCAGTTGATCTATTGTGTACTCTTTGGGCAGGACTTTTGTTAGATGGAATCCACTCGATCTTTTGAAGCAATTGAGTTCAATGTGTGTACTGCACACCATTGATGAGGTAGTGCGAAATATATTTAAAACATATCTAGTTCATTTTAAGTTCATAAAACAATAGATCATTACATGAACAAAGAGTAATGAACATGGAATCAACAGTAATGACATTGCTAAGTTTAAGCTAACAGCTCAAAACTCTGACACATTTACTTTTAACCCTTACTACATAGTAATAGTCCATCACCTATTCCTTAGTTGAGGTGCATATATTACTGTTTTAACGTAAAAGGAGTCATGCTCAAAATGTTAATCTGTGAGACTTGTGCTTCAGTGTATGAATATGACGATACCTTGTTTGTTAATATGTAATCACATAATCTATAAAAAAAAAGCAATTATTGTCTGATTCTGAGTACTATAAAATGTAATTTAGTCCAATTACAAGTACTTGATTTTTGTAATGTGATTATAATCCAATTACATGTACTCCAATACTGGTCAGAGGTACGTAGTCAGATTAGATTACTCAAAAAAATATTATCCAAGGTCTTGTTACTGACTGCAATTTAAATTATGTAATTTGTAATCAGTACTGGATTACAATTCAGCCTTATCTACCCAGCAATGGCTATATAGTAGCTTCAGATATAAGAATATTTAATATACATTACCTTTTCCCCTCCAGTTCACAAACGTACCGCAACACGGGTTTCCAATCAAAACATCCATCTTCGTGTTTTAGCCAATTTTCAATTTCTCTGCGATTGTTGTCTGTGAAATCAGACAGCACGATCTCTTCATAGAAGTCGCACGCGCTTATGACGCTGTGGATAGTCGGTCCGCTCCCCACATCAATCAGTCTCTGGCCTTTGTGTTTCCCTTTCAATAGAACAACCATTCACAAGAAAATTATCGGAAAATATATTACACGATGGCATTTCAGAGTTAGATTGGGATAGCTCGAGACTGCTTACCCGTTGAAAAAGTTCGGCTAAGACATCCTAAAACGAAAGAAAGGAAATCTTTCTCGTCAGAGTGTCCACGAGGACAGGAATAAAAGTTCTGAACATATGCGCGCGAGTCAAAATGCCCCTGATAGAACTCCCCCTCTGTAAAGTTCACGCATTCACACATCATGACAACAACTGTTTATTTAAAAAGCAATTAAACAGTACGGAGTATATACGTCCTTGTTGGCTGGACAGGGTAAAAGTGCAAAATGCGCATTGCATTTTCACAGGGGCGGATCTTGTGTAATCTTTGATCGCTTAACAATTACGCAAGTCTGAAAAAAATATATATATATTATATATTTTTTATTATTATTATATATATATATATATATATATATATATATATATATATATATATATATATATATATATATATATATTTTTTTTTTCCCCAGTCTTGCGTAATTGTTAAGCGATCACAGATAACCCAAGATCCGGCCGTGTCTGGAAAATGCAATGCGCATATATATATAGTCCATCTATATATATATGGAGGCCGGGGCTAATTGTCACAAGGGAATTCTGGTAATTCGAAGGTTACAAGTTCACAATCCAGGTGTGATTCATGAAATTGAGATTTAGTGGACTGTTTAATTACGATTGTTTTCTTGTTAAGGACGGTCCCTAAAACAGCCCATTTGGAGTTTGACACTACACTTTATAATTGGCTCGTGAAGAACATGGATCCCAACAACTCGGCCTACTTTCTGAAAATAAATACTTCAGGGAGGAATTATTTTCTGGCAAAGCAATGATGAAAATAAGTATAAAAAAAAAATCAAAGAGATTCAAGATCAATGCTTGATCAACACAGTATGAAATGTGACAGACACTTCAAAATGAAAACGTCACAGCTTTTAATAATAATAATAATAATAATAAAAACAACATCTGCAATACAAATGATAATTTACAAGTATTTCTGATATCTCCGTTTATGCTAATTATTGCCCATTTAATAATAAAGAGCCATATACAAAGATGATAAAAATTAAAAAGTTTAATACTGGCTATTTGTTTGTTACATTATTGTCCTGGTCACAATAAAGGTTGGCTCTTTATAATGCAAACATGTGCATCATTTTATAGCCCTATTAAATTGGGAATCACATTTTTAAAAGCTTTCACAAAAATTTTTATATATATCCTTCAGCGTTTTTTTTTTTTTCCAATCAAATATTTATATATTCTTCATTGTCTTGCATCTTATGTGATTTCACGTACACAAGTGTCAAGTATTTGAGAAAAGTAGGTTCCAAATATTCCCTTTTGAATCAATTTTTTTTTATCAGGAATCAGTTGCTGCTACTGAACGGAAATACTTGTGAGAATTCATTTGATGAAGTGCACAAAAATAAAAACAATGTTTCTTTTGCTGCACAGTAATTTACATACACAATTTCAGAGAGTGACTAGACCAAAAATAAGACAAAACAGTTTGTTGGTTCAGTGTTGTCAGTGGTTCTTCCTGGACTTATAGAAACTGCCCTTTACGGCTCAAGTGTCATGGAAGTAAAAATGTTGGTGTCTGAATCTACGCAGCAGTGCAACTTCTATCAGCAAGGCCACAGTGTATTAGATTGGTTACTTGACTCAAATTTCTATGCAGTATTTTTGTCAAGTATATCGTCAACAAAATCTTGTGATTCAACTGACAAAATATTGAAATATTTAGAGGAAAAAACATGACATTATTTACATGAGAATGTACCATTCTGTTGCTGTTTAAACACAAAACAGCAGAACACATTTAAAAGTGCACTAAAGCTGTCGTTTACTGAGCATTTTTAAAGAGTTATTCCTAAATTGTACAATTAACAGTATATTAATAAGCTTGTAAAATAACACCATGCTCGCACAAGTACAGTGTGATTAGCATACATGAGAGCACTTGCCACCAATGATAAGAATACCAAGTTCCATAAGAATTTACTGTACAGACAAAGAAAAAGAGTGTCATTGCAACAAGTGAAGAGTTCTTATGTTGAACAGTCCAGGTAGACTACAGTATATGCTCTGCAGATTCAGCAACATAACATAAATATTGATGATGATACCAATTATGGTCAATAAAAATAAACTTCCTGCTACTTATCCAGACATTTCTTCATGGATCATTTTGAGGAACAATGTCAGCTCTAAGCATTACCGGCTTCTATTTCAGTTGGAATGCCTTCAGAAGGGGGCATAGTCAAGACCACTACATCTTGAGTTTGAAGAGCATGCCATGGGCCGGCCCTCTTGTTCCTCAGACTTTGTCTCCCATCTTCCAAATTGCAGAGGGATTCAAGTCTATTTTTGCCCTGTTGTGGGGAAAACATTGCAAGTTAGAACAACAAAGAGGACATAGTGCACCCGGAAAGTATTCACAGCGCTTCACTTTTTCCATATTTTGTTACGTTACAGCCATATTCCAAAATGGATTAAATGCATTATTTTCCTCAAAATTCTACAAACAATACCCCTTAATGATAACGTGAAAGAAGTTTGTTTGAAATTTTTGCAAATGTATTTAAAAAAAAAAAAATCACATGTAAGTATTCACAGCCTTTGCTCAATACTTTATTGAAGCACCTTTGGCACGAATTACAGCCTCAAGTCTTTTTTTGTATGATGCTACAAGCTTGGCACACCTATTTTGGGGCAATTTCTCCCAATCTTCTTTGCAGGACCTCTCAAGCTCCATCAGGTTGGATGGGGAGCATCAGTGTACAGCCATTTTCAGATCTCTCCAGAGATGTTCAATCAGGTTCAAGTCTGGGCTCTGGATGGGCCACTCAAGGATATTCACAGAGTTGTCCTGTAGCCACTCCTTTGTTATCTTGGCTGTGTGCTTAGGGTTGTTGTCCTGTTGGAATATGTACCGTAGACTGGGGCGACAGTTCAGAGCGCTCTGAAGCAGGTTTTTATCAAGGATGTCTCTGTACATTGCTGCATTCACCTTTCCCTTGATCCTGACTAGTCTCCCAGTTCCTGCCGCTGAAAAACATCCCCACAGCATGATGCTGCCACCACCATGCTTCACTGTAGGGATGGTATTGGTCAGGTGATGAGCAGTGCCTGGTTTCCTCCAAACATGATGCTTGCCATTCAGGCCAAAGAGTTCAATCTTTGTTTCATCAGACCAGAGAATTTAGTTTCTCATGGTCTGAGAGTCCTTCAGGTGCCTTTTGGCAAACTCCAGGTGGGCTGTCATGTGCCTTTTACTGAAGAGTGGCTTCCGTCTGGCCACTCTACCCTTATATAGACAGGCGTGTGCCTTTCCAAATCATGTCAAAATCAACTTAATTTACCACAGGTGGACTTCAAGTTGTAGAAACATCTCAAGGATGATCAGTGGAAACAGGATGCACCTGAGCTCAATTTTTAGTGTCATGGCAAAGGCTGTGATTTTTTTAATTTTTTAACAAATTTGCTAAGATTTCAAACAAACTTCTTTCACGTTGTCATTATGGTGTATTGTTTGTAGAATTTTGAGGAAAATAATGAATGTAATCCATTTTGGAATAAGGCTGTAACATAACAAAATGTGGAAAAAGTGAAGCGCTGTGAAGAGACTTTTAGAAAAATGGAAACTATGAAACCGTGGAAACTAACACTTAATAGATGGCTGTGACAATAATAGCAAGTTTGGGACAGACAGGGAGATCCTTAGAACAGGTATCTAGACTATGTTTTTGAAAATTTACCAAAAAAAGCTTCATATTTAAAGCTACCAGTAAACAAGCACCTTTCAATTGATCAAAAGATGGATATTGTTGAATTAAATTTTAGAGTGCCATGGGTATTTCCCATTACACATGAACAGGATGTTTAATTATTTTCTCCTTATTAGGCCCACATAAATTGAAATGCAATTTTATTTAATTAATTCACACTTGAAGACGTCAAACAAAATGTCAGTAGGGATGTGCAAAACTACCAGTTTTCATCATCAAAAGGTTGGTTGGTTGAACGTAGTTAATAAATGAACAATTAAATTATGTTGTTCACATGAAGTTCAGATGCCTTTTAGAGGGGCATACGGATGCAAAGTGCAGCACTTCAACATGGTGACTGATGGTCATTCAACAAATAAAAAGGCTAAATAACTAACATGTTTTTGCACAAAACGATAAAAAAAATTTATAAAAAAGAAAGAGCACAATACTAATTAGCACAAAATTGCTTATGTGCATCCTGAACACAGAATGACGTGCTTCAAAGCAGAGTGCTTCAGGGCAATCCTCACTGCACATAGAAAAGAACAGAACTGCAAGATAATATCAAGTACATATTAAGTTCACGACATCAAGCAGTTTAAACCTTTATTTTCTATTTATTACTATCAAGTATTTAAGCAGTGTCAGACAGAATCAGCTAAATACTTTAATCTCTCCACAGCGCCTCATAAATATGGGAATATTACACAGAGGATTTAACGTTTAACAGTTATGTTGATTCTGCTTTGTTGTAACAACAGCACATAAAAAGACTATACCTAAAAGCATTAAAAGAGATGAAACTTCTTGCAGAGGGTTTTACTGTGCTGACTATTATTCACTTATAAGTTATCATCACACAAAAAAGCTCAAAGAAGTTTAATCTCTCAATTATAATGGGATTTGCATCTCCCATTTAACCAGCACCACTAAAAATATTGTTAGTAGTCGACCTCACTTAACGACCAGTCAGTTGTTAGACAACTAGTCGATTAGTTGACCATACTGGCACATCCCTACATGAAACAGTTTTCATCACTCGTTCTCAGGACTATGAACTTGTAGCAGAACAAACATCCAAAAACATGCATCTATCTCATTCGCTTTTTCTCAGTCACTCCCACATGCTCAGTCACTCTCTCCGTGAGCACACTGACCTGCAATGAACTTTGCTCCAATTAACATAAACATGCTACCCAGAATGTAAAAGCCCAAGGGTACACTACTGAAGATACTATTCTCCTCTGTTGGTTGTCCAGAACACAGGTCCATTTCACGCAAGACAGTGGGAAAGAAAGAGAAAACAAGTGGATCAATTAAGCAACTATTGATTTCGTCAAACCTAAAAAACAAGGGGCCTCATTTATAAAGATGTTCATAGAATCTTAAATTTGAACATACAACAATTTCCTGAATGTTCCTACAAATTATTTATAAAATGCAGGAGCAGATCTACTGTGGTGGCATGGATTCAGGACTTTATTAACTCAAATAATATGGTCGGTGCATCCACTCTCGATTCATGGATACATACAGTTTTAAAGCAATAATTCCTCCAAAAACTTAAATCCTCCAATCATTTACTCGTCATTTAGCGCTCTACGCATGCGTCAAGCACTAGGAAGTGTAATCGAGCTTGAAATCATGAATGCGCCTAGATACTGCAATGACAATGGGCTGTTCTCACCCAAAATCGATTCGGTCACTTGAGACATGGATTAAACCACATGAGTCATATAGATTACTTTG
This sequence comes from Xyrauchen texanus, assembly GCF_025860055.1. Taxonomy (NCBI): domain Eukaryota; kingdom Metazoa; phylum Chordata; class Actinopteri; order Cypriniformes; family Catostomidae; genus Xyrauchen; species Xyrauchen texanus. The sequence continues at coordinate 25,464,075 of NC_068280.1, read as the reverse complement.
AAGCTATAAAAAAAAAAAAAAAAAAAATATTTTAAAAAAGGCAGCATAAAAGCTTTGGTCACCATTCACTTGCATTGTATGGACCTACATAGCTGAGATTTTCTTCTAAAAATCTGTGTCCTGCGGAAGAAAGTCATACATAAATAGGATGGCATGAGCAAATGGAGAGAATTTATTTTTGGATGAATTATCCCTTTAACAAATCAAACAATTCGGCCAGCAGAAGGTGACTTGAATCCAATCTGGCCTTCCAATCTAAAATGAGTTTCACACCCCTGCACTACATAACCTTATTAATCATTAGTCATTATTAATCACAAGGTATGGGTATGTTATTTAGTCTGTAGTCTCATGTGGTTCTGTCCAATGTTGTTTTATGTAGCACCATGGTCCTGGAGGAACGTTGTCTCGTTTCGCTGTGTACTGTACTAATTGTATATGGTTGAAATGATAATAAAAACCACTTGACGTAGTTTGTTTCTCTTTTCGTCCTGTGTTTCTGCCTTTCCCAGTCCTACCCCAATGATGTTTAATAAGTGTGATCTAGTAATTGACCTTAGATTGTCAGTTCTATGTGAAATATTTCAATTACTTTTCAAAAAGGATATAATTACTGAAACAAGATTGTTTTGATATAGGGAGACCAGGGCTAGTTGTCAAAAGGGAACATTTTTAAGTAACTATGAGGTTTTGAGTTAAGTCTTATTACAAAAATGTGTGGTTCTCAAGCAGTGCTTTAAGCTGGTTTCAAACACCTAGTTCAAAACCCTCTTAAATTACAATACATTTTTGTGATTCTTTCAGGGATGATCCCATAATTGTTCACATTAAACATATGCAACTGGTTTAAGGCAGGTTCCATTTTGAGAATACCTTGTGGACAAAAGGACAACGACAATGTGTGTTCAGTAAACCTTTTTTCATGAACGATAATTGTGAAAATTTTAAATAAAATATTTATTTTTTTAGCCAAGCCATTAATGTATGTGGTAGGGTTGTAATGGTTCAAATTTCTCACGTTTCGGATCACGGTTTTGGTATTTGCCATGTTCAGAAGAAAATATTAAAAAAAAAAAAAAAAATTATATATATATATTTTGTTACAGTAACCACATTTGAATCATGGTATTAGTAGTAAAATCATAGTAACCACAAAATCAACATGGTTACTGTCATGGTTATATAATACAGTAAAACCATGGTTACTATATGAAAACTACAGTATTACTGTAGTAAAACCATGGTTAATTTTATCAAAACCATGATATCTGCTAAGAAAACCCTGGTGAAAGTGGTCATGGTAACTTCAGTCATGATTACTACAATATTACTATAGTAAAACCATGGTTCATTTTCTTTAAGCACCTGAACTATAAAAAAAAATAAAAAATTCTTTAATTACTAAAACAATATTTTAACTTAATACCTGGACTATTATGCTACATGCATCAACAAAGTGCATTTCAAACTCAACTCAAATATTTTCAAAATTTGGAAGCTGTATATCACTATAGAAGGAACCATACTATTATTATGGATTTCGAAAAGGGTCTGGGATGTTGCGGCTCGAGTGTTTTAATCAGAAGCTGAAATCCCACATCTTCATCAACAAAGTATGGCAGCATACATTCATGGCAATGAACACATAAGCATTTCAGTTATTGTTTCATGTTTGTCTGAATTAACATTAACCTGCTTAAAATGGAATGGAGCGTGTGCAGTTTCAGCTCACCTGCGGCTCTGTGTGACGCAAGCCATCGCTGGGTGATATCGGCATACATGATTAATCATAAAATCGATGTATTACCAGTATACGGCACTCATGTCGAGCAATCTCTACATACAGTGCCTGCTTTGTTTTGACCATCACTGTTGTAATTGACTGCAAAAAGAAATGTTCCCAGACAGGAGACTTGAATAACACAAGGTGCTTCACTATCAGCAGCTCGTTCTCTTACGAGAGGTTCTCTCGTATTGCGTAAGCTAGCTTACGCTACGGGAAAGATTCATCTTTTCTGAGATATTGAAGCCAAAAAATTATCCTTAATTTTTGTATCCATTGTCAACGCAGTGCGGCAGCTGCAGACCTTGAGTGGGCTAGCTAGCGAGCTCATAGGTTGCTCTGCGGCAACTGCTGCAGCCTATAGACGAGCTTGGGCGAACTCACATCCAATGAGAGGCGTCCGTGCGCTCACTGCATCAAAGCCCGCCAAAATGGGCGTGACTAGAGTGCATATAAGCGTAGTTCGTAGGCTGGAACCCTGATTTTCATCTCTTCAGCGAAGCTCTTCGCATCTCTGAACTGGAGGCCGCGTCGCCGTTCGAGGGGCATCAAGCAAGCGTGGACAGCGCTCGAAGAAGCCGGCCGTCTTCGCCACCTTCAGCCGTCCTGCGAGCTACGCCATCCGGCGGCGTATCCTTTTTAAAGCAAGCTAGTTCTTATGAACTTCACAAAAGAGTACGAGCGTCTTTTTAAAGATGCCTCGCTCCACTTGCGCCTCATGCCGCGCCCTCTCAGCACCGGAGACCGCCACGCCATCTGCGCTCTCTGCCTGGGACTGGGGCATGCAGAGCTCGCCCTCGCTGAAGGCGGATGCGATCTCTGCGAGGAGCTTCGATGTCGACCCTGCGGGCTCGACTCGGCGCTCTGGACCGAAGCCGCGCGCGCCTTCCATTCAGCTGCGCAGTAAAAGCGCCGCTCTCAAAGGCTGCCGGAACCAGTGGTAGAAGCGATTGCCTCGCCGAGCCCCTCCCTCGAGCATCGCCTTCACCCTCCCGCCCACCGGGACGCGCAGTTGCCGCCGAGCGGCTGCTCTGCTGCCATCTCGGACGAAGAAGCGTAGGATAAGGGCTGTTCCATCATGGCTTCGGACAGCGAGGAGTGGTCAGGCTCACACGCCTCCTCCTCGGCCAAGGAATCCAGCAGGACCAGCGCCGGAGTCGAGGGGAACTAACGCCTCCTCACACAGGCCGTCGACCGCCTCGGGCTCGAGTGGTCACCGCCCCTGAGCAGGCTCCCAACAGACTCCACGCCGCACCTTTGCCCGCCCTCCGCGAGATGGTGGTCTAAGCTGGTGCTCCCGTCTAAGGCCTGCAGAACTACTTCCGCCTGTGTTGGCCGCGCCTATACCGCCGCCGGCCAAGCCATATCTGCTCTGCATTCCATGGCCGCCTTACAGACAGAGGCTGTTTCAGATCTGACTAGCCGACATGGGAGAAGCTGAACGCACTACGCCGCTCTCTCTGTCCGGTCTCTTCGGTTCCGCGGTGAGTGGCATTGTTGACCGTTCCGAAGCCCAAGCCATGAATCTCTTTCTGCCTCGTCAGCTTAGCTCCTCTGCAGGTCGCCCACGTGACCAGCCTCCTGCACGAGCCTCTTCACAGCACCCAGCTCAACAAGCCAGACTTCTCAGCGTCGACAGGGCGGCAGCCCTCGATCAGCGCTCAGACAGCCGCCGCAGACCGCAGACCGCCGCCCGCGGGCCTCGGCCTAAGATTGTACTGAAACCTGAGCAACCGAAGTCCTCCTAGCGTTGTTGAGAAAACGACGGCTCAGTCCCGCCACGGCCGGACCACCGTCAAAGCTTCAGCCCCTGTCAGTCCCCTTCTCTCAGGCTACTGCAGTGGTGGATTCAGCAGCCAACAAGCCGGTGATACTACCCGCTTGCTCAGCACTCAAACGCCGCTTTCACGGCGACCCAAAGAAATCTTGTAAAGAGTAAACATGCCTTATGTGTAGAAAATGTGCCCACAATCCAGTGCTCACCCCTACACATCCCGTGTCCCTATCAGAGCACACTCACATAAGCTGTTACGACCGCTTGAGTGTTAGAGTTAATAAACGCCCCACGAGCCCGCAGACGCCTCTCCTCTGCCCGCTCTGTCACACGGCCAGCTGTATGTAAGTCCCAGACGCCCCTGTCAGTCCCCTTCTCTCAGGCTACTGCAGTGGTGGATTCAGCAGCCAATAAGCCGGTGATATTACCCGCTTGCTCTGCACTCAAACGCCGTTTCCACGGCGACTCAAAATAAAGCCTTATGTGTAGAAAATGTGCCCACAATCCAGTGTTCACCCCTACACACAGTCCCTATCAGAGCACACTCACATAAAGCGGTTACGACCCGCCGAGTGTTAGGGTTAATAAACGCACTCATCGAATCCGTGCGGCGCTCATTCTCTGGCCGCTCTGTCACACGACCAGCCTTATGTGTAGAAAATGTGCCCACAATCTAGTGTTCACCTCTACACACAAGCATTACACGCTCCGTGTCCCCATCAGAGCACACTCAAAAGCTGTTACTGAACCACTCGAAGTGTTAGAGTCAATAAATGCGCTCATGAATACGCGCGCTGCCATTCTCTGCCTGCTCTGTCACACGGCCAGCAAACACTTCTCTGTATGTAAGTCCCGCGCTCGTGGTTATGCTTGCGCATCACTTAACAGACGTGACTCTTTCCCCATTCACATCAATCGGAAGTCACTCACAGAACAGCTTCGTCCATGCTGTCTCGCGAGCAGTCCAGCATAAGCACAGTAAGCCGCCACACATTCTGTTCAGCCGCTGTGTGCGGCAATCAGAGCGATTTGGCCATTCACCCTCTAACATTACGCTTCAAAGCGTGGGAAGATATTCCAGGGATATCCGAATGGGTGTTAAGCACAATACAACAGGGCTATTTGCTACAGTTCGATCGCCGCCCTCCTTGCTTCAGAGCTGCTCGAAACTACTGTGAACACGGAAGCAGCGTGCATGCTTCGCTCAGAAATAGCAAACCTTCTGTGCAAAAGGGCCATAGAGAGAGTGCCTCCCCTGAGCGAAGTCAGGGTTTTACAGCCGTTATTTTCTTGTCCCCAAGAAAGACGGCGGCCTCAGACCAATATTAGATCTCAGGGTTTTGAACAAAGCGCTTGCAAAAAGACCGCTCAAAATGCTTACAATCAGGAAACTCCTCACGACATGTGCGCCAGGGGACTGGTTTATTTCTCTCAATCTGAAAAATGCATACTTTCAGATTCAGATAAATCCCCGTCACAGGCCATTCTTGAGATTCGCCTCGACGGCCAGGTTTATCAATACACCGCCCTTCCGCTCGCCTGTCCTTAGCACCCTGTACTTTCACGAGCGCATGGACGCTGGCGCCGCACTCCCCGCGGAGTCAGGGTTTGCGAATTCTGAACTATTTGGACGATTGGCTGATTTTGGCACAATCACATACGGAGCTTCTGTCTCACAGGACAGTTCTCCTCAGTCATCTGAACAGTTTGGGCCTTGCAGTCAATTGGACCAAGAGCTCACTACAGCCCAGTCAGGCAATTTCCTTCCTTGGAATAGAACTAGACTCAGTGGCAATGACGGCTCGCTTATCTACACAGCTGCAGCCGTGTGCAGCGACTAGCCAGCGTCATTTCAGATGAACAGCCTCACACCTCTGAAGAAATTTCAGAGAGTGCTAGGCTACATGGCCTCAGCCGCAGCAGTACTTCAGCTGGGTTTACTGCACATCGCTCGCTTCAGCATTGGCTAAACACCAGCTGCCTCGCCAGGCTTGGGCCACAGGCCGCCAGCCCATCAAGGTGACTCAGACCTGCATTTCAGCTCTGCAGCCCTGGACAGTGGCCGAATGGTATCAGCGGGAGTGACAATGGGAGCTGTATCTCGCCGAAAGTCATCTCGACAGACGCCGCCCAACACGGGTTGGGGCGCGTCCGCGCAGGGCTCTCCGGTTTCGCCTATGGTCAGTTCAGGAAAAGCTCCTTCACATAAATTGTCTGGAAATGATAGCGGTTGAGTATGCGCCGCGCGCTCTCGCGTCATTCAGGGTCACCACGCCCTGGTCCGCTCAGACAACAGATCTGTGGTATCCTACCTAAACCGCCAGGGCGGTGTCAGATCCAGGAACCTCTTCCATCTGGCTAAACGCATACTGAGTTGGTCCCAGTGCCACCTGCGCCGCTGAGGGCGACGCGACGTGCCAGGCCACCTGAACGACGGCCCGGATAGACTGTCCAGAGACAATATTCCCCAGGGGTATGGTCCCTGCACGCCAAACAGTCCAGACGTTATGGCACCTATTCGGCAGAGCAGAGATAGACCTCTTTGCGTCCAAAGAGAACTCACTGCCCAATATTTTTCTCGAAAAGCGAGGACGCACTGGCCCAGGAATGGCCCAGACGCCCGCTTTACGTCTTCCCTCCCGTCTTGCTATTGCCACAGGTAATGCAGAGGATCAGGGAAATGCATCACTCTGTGCTCCTCATAGCCCCGCGTTGGGAGAATCAGACATGGTTCCCGGAGCTTACGCAGCTGTCACTGACAGCGCCGTGGCCCATCCCAGTGAGAGCAGATTTCCTCAAGCTCGCGGCACAATCTGGCATCCCCACCCAGAGCGCTGGGCGCTGCATGCGTGGTGATCAACGACTACCCGTCGCTCTGCCAGAAGGAGTAATAAACACCATCATACACGCTAGAGCCCCTTCCACGAGAAGACTCTATGCGCCAAAATGGTCTGTGTTCTCAAAATGGTGCACCGACAGAGACCTGGACCCGCTGGACATGTGGGGTGTCGTCGCTGCTCAGTATTTCTACAAGAGCTGCTGGATAAGGGCAGATCCCCATCCACGCTCAAAGTGTAGTGGCGGCCGCTGCGGCGTTCGCTGAACCCCTGCACGGCCAGTCATGGGGTAAAAACGAGCTGGTCATCCGCTTCCTCAGGGGAGCTAGAAGGATGAACCCCCGCGCCTCCATCGGTTCCTATCTGGGATCTTTCTATAGTTCTCGAAACTATGAAAGCCCCCTTTCGAACCACTTCAATCCGTGGATTTGAAATACCTTTTACTCAGAACCATTTTTCTGACTGCCCTGTCATCAGTCAAACGCGTGGGAGACCTTCACGTGCTGTCTGTCAGCCATGCGTGTCTTGAGTTTGGACCAAGTGACTCCAAGGTCATTTTAAAGCCTAGACACGGCTATGTTCCCAAGGTGATCGGTACTCCTTTCAGAGCACAGGTCATTTCCCTATCGGCGCTGCCAGCACCGATAGCTTAACGCGACGCCAATCTCCTTTGCTCGGTCAGAGCACTGAGATTGTATACTGCAATCTCAGTGCTTTCAGACGCTCTGAGCAGCTTTTCGCTTCGCTCGAGGGCGCACCAAAGGTCTCGCCGCCGAAACAGACACTGTCTAGATGGATAGTGGACGCTATTGCTGCTGCATACGCCACAAAGATCTGCCATGCCCGCTGGGCATTAGGGCTCACTCCACTAGAGGCATGGCATCCTCGTGGGCATGGTCCAGCTGGATTTCCATTCACGACATATGTGTGGCAGCGGATGGACTTCCCTCCACCTTTGTCAGATTTTACAATATGGAAGTGCCCGCTCTGCAGGCAAAACTACTAGCGGTTTAATACGCTACAGCTCCCCTGGTGAGCTGCACTGATGGGACACATTCCACACAGACCGGCACCGCCTCTGTTGTTCCCTTCCCACTATGTGCTTATGTATTACACAATCAATGACCCGCATTCTTGCCGCCAAATATTATTTCCCCACTCATAAGGGCTCCCCGGTCCCCCTTAATTCCCTGGGGCTCATACAGTGGATGCTTGAGCGCGACGGCGCTGACAATGGGTTCCCGTGAGCGTAAGCTAGCTTATGCAATACGAGAGAACCTCTCGTGAAGAGAACGTATCGGTTACCTAACGTAACCTCGGTTCTCTCTAGATGAGGGAACGAGTATTGCGTAGCCGGCCGTGCTCGCGCCACTAGCTGACTTTTCGCTTCAGTCAATGAAAACCAGGGTTCCAGCCTCACTGAACCACGCTTATATGCACTCTAGTCACGCCCATTTTGGCGGGCTTTGATGCAGTGAGCGCGGACGCCTCTCATTGGATGCGAAGTTCGCCCAAGCTCGTCTATAGGCTGCAGCAGTTGCCGCAGAGCAACCTATGAGCTCGCTAGCTAGCCCGCCAAGGTCTGCAGCTGCCGCGACTGCGCTGATAATGGATACAAAAATTAAGGATAATTTTTTGGCTTCAATATCTCAGAAAAGATTAATCTTTCCCGTAGCGTAAGCTAGCTTACGCAATACTCGTTCCCTCATCTAGAGAGAACCGAGGTTACGTTAGGTAACCGATACGTTTTCACCGCTTGGCACATGCCATTTTCAACTACACACAATGTGTGCAGAACAGTGATGTCATCAAGCTGACCCACGTGAAACACAGGCAGAGCGTATCCATTTACAGTTCCATTCAGGTGCATTAGCGGTGGTTGTAACGGTGCGTGTTTATTTGACGCTTTGTTTTCTTCGCCAAACTTTGTGCTCCAGATGCATCATTGAATATTAAACCACAGTGCCAATGCTTACCGAAGAGTGGGTGGAAAACCGTACAGTTCGGTTTTTTTACCGAGAACGGTTACAACCCTAGTATGGTGGCTATACAGATATACGACTTAAAACAAAACTACCACCACCTCTGAGAAATATTTTGTGGAGTAAAAAGTGTGACAACTAGCACCGGTCAAGCGAAGAAACATTTAGAATCTGTTGATGTGTTTAATAGATAATGCCTTGGTGCTCTGGAGATTGAGAATGTTATTTATTTTTTTATGTTACAGTTGAAGTCAGAAGTTTACAACCACCGTAGCCAAATACATTTAATCTCAGTTTTTCATAATTCCTGACATTTAATCGTAGAAAACATTCCCCGTCTTAGGTCTGTTAGGATCACTACTTTATTTCAAGAATGTGAAATATCATAATAATAGTAGAGAGTGTGACTTATTTCAGCTTCATCACATTCCCAGTGGGTAAGAAGTTTGCATACACTTTGTTAGTATTTGGTAGCATTGCCTTTAAATTGTTTAACTTGGGTCAAATGTTTTAGGTAGCTTTCCACAAGATTCTCACAATAATTTGCTGGAATTTTGGCCCATTCCTCCATACAGAACTGATGTAACCGAGCCAGGTTTGTAGGCCTCCATGCTCGCACACACTTTTTCAGTTCTTCCCTACAAATTTTATATCAGAGTGAGGTCAGGTCTTTGTGATGGCCACTCAAATACCTTGACTTTGCTGTCCTTAAACCATTTAGTAGGTATGCTTGGGGGTCATTGTCCATTTGGAAGACCAATTTGCGGGCTTTTTTTAAATGGCAGTTTTGGAGCAGTGGCTTCTTCCTTGCTGAGCAGCCTTTCAGGTTAAGTGGATACAGATTCTAGTCTACCTATTTCTTTCAGCATCTTCACAAGTTCCATTGCTGTTGTTCTGGGATTGATATGCACTTTTCGCACCAAACTACATTCATCTCTAGGAGACAGAATGCATCTCCTTCCCGAGCGGCATAATGTACAGATGAACGTGGTACCTTCAGGCATTTGGATTTGCTCCCATGGATGAACCAGACTTGTGGTGATCCACAATTCTTTTTCTCAGGTCTTTTATTTCCCATGATGTCAATCAAAGAGGCACTGAGTTTGAAGGAAGGCCTTAAAATACATCCACAGATACACCTCAATTGTCTCCAATTAGCCAACCAGAAGCTAATTGGCTAACTGCTTAAAAGACTTGACATTTCCAAGCTGCTTAAAGGCACAGTTAACTTCGTGCATGTAAACTTCTGACCAACTGGAATTGTGATATAGTCAATGAAACAATCTGTCTGTAAACAATTGTTGGAAAAATTACTTGTATCATGCACAAAATGTCCTAAATGACTTGCCAAAACTATAGTTTGCTAATATCAAAACTGTGGAGTGGTTAAATTTGGTTTAATGACTTCAACCCAAGTGTTTGTAAACGTCGGACTTCAACTGTATGTAAGGATACAAAGTGCATTAAATTATTTTAATATTAGAAAAACAGTAGCCAACTTAGCCTCTCAGTGGAAATGCAACTGCATTGCAAATTCATGGGCATTAGTATTTTGATAATTGACTTAAATTAACTACATCTTGTTGCAATGAAGATTGATATCTTAATTCAGAGGAACAATGCATGGGTGCTTGCTTGGGTATTGCCTCCCCTCATAGTCTCTATGCCACCCCCTTGCCACCACATGACGCAATTTCAGTACGCACGAAAACATTTCTAAATGCATTCCAATTTATAAAAAAAAAAAAAAAATCACAATTCTTCTTAAAATCATGCACACATGAATGAGTGCATGGACAGAATACAATGAAAGCACATGTGCTAGTTAGTAAAAAAAGGCTTTCAACCATCTGTATAGTGATTACCTATGTTTAAAGGGCTGTAAACTATAATCTCTCCACCTCTATCCAAAAATGTGTTTGACATAGCCTCTAAAGTACTGTATATTACAGCTGTCTGTTACTGTATCTCATGAGTCTCAAAATATTTAATATGGAAACGTGCAGATACTGTAGGTCAATAAATAAATATTGTTACAGCAGAAATCCAAAAGCATTTACATTACGCATGCATAATCTAAATATGCCCACATTCTGACATGTACTGGAATATTCTTGTTCACTCATTTCATAAATTTGCTCACTCATTCATAAATTCACTCAGTCACTGACAAAGTATTTGCATCACTAAAAGTAAAAAAAATAAAGTCAGTGCGCACTGGCACATCAGATCATGAGCATGAAAAAGGTTTGTACACATGCTTGTCAGTTGACATTTCCATACGAACACTTTCACATCAATTTCTGATTGAATAAATGATTTGTTCCTCAATTTTGACGTAGGATATTACGTACGTTTAATAAATGAGGCCATAAGTGCTTAATTCTTCTCCTAGAGATCTTCTTTACAGCAATGTTTAGTTCAACCTCAAATCACACACACCCGAATCAGCTAATCATTACCTTTGTGTTCACTTCATTATTATATAATAATGGACAAGACTGTTACAAAACACTGGATAAAGGTAGATCTTTAGAAGGAGGTCCTTACTTCCCTGTTAGTAAACATAAATCTGTGTACCTGCAAAAGTCTGAAAGTCCATTTCCTCCTGAATTTGGATTCTGGGTCATAACCTCTGGTTATTGGCTACCACAAACCCTACATAATATTTGACTATTGTTGTGGGCCTTTGGTGCTAAATCCTTTGGACTTGAAACTTACAAAACAATAAATCTAACTGAACAAACAAACAAAATCTCCAGATTATCAACAAATTAGATATGTATTTGTAATTTCTTAATTCATAAATAATCAACTTGTAATATTTCTTTACTTTATGTATTGGCTTGGAGACTACGTGGAGATTTCTTTGATTAATTGTTTGTTTAGCCATTTAAACCAAAAGGAAGTAAACACACACCATCTCCATTTTTTACTGGCTCTGTGGTTTCCCAGTTCATAGCCCTCTGGACAGCCTTTTTCCAGCGAGCATATCGGAGCTCACTCTCTGCATAGAGCAAAAAACAAATAAATAAAAGTTTCAGTTTTCAGTCAGCACTGAATTGTTGAATTTTCTGGATTCTGTCTCATAATTTTATGGCCTGGAGGCGGCCATCAAGTTTGTCAATCTTCGAACCATGTGAGAAATTAAATCATCTTAGCAATGAATGTTATATAATAACACTGGATTGTCCAATGCAGTATGTTACACTTCCTTTACCCTCTGGGTTGATTTGAGGTTCAAATTTCTCTGAAGTGACCTCTGTGAGATCTTCTGGGTTTAAGCTCCACACACTGACACCCTCTGCTGCTCCTGCTGCCATGGCAGCACCCAGAGCTGTGGTCTCTGGCATGGATGGCTTTACTGCAAATACATTAAACATGGCATTCAAATTACATGCCATATCTACCCATCTGTGACCACCAGTATAAATGTTTATGTATATTACCGTCCTCTTATAAAAGACATTTAAATGAATATTTCATCCTTCATGGGTGGGATGACTGAATAGATAATTTGCATCTTACCGACAGGGATACACAGTATGTCGGCCTGCAGCTGCATCAGTAGCCTGTTGGACGTCATGCCTCCATCAACCTGGAGCTGAGACAGATGAATCCCACTATCCTGGTTCATCGCATCCAGAATCTGAAACAAATAGTTTCTCAGCATCTTAAAAAACATTTCTGATAGTCACTAATTCATCTGCAATAATATACTCAAACAAACCTCTACTCAAGACTGTAAAATTGAGAACACATAATCATGCGAAATGAATGCCAAAGCAGAGACATATACCTCCCGTGTCTGGAAGCAGACAGCTTCGAGTGCTGCAAAAGCCAAATGACTCCTATTGGTGAACTGTGTCAAACCACAGATGATTCTGTTATGTGAGAAAGAGAGGTTAATGTAGTACAATTAACATTTTAATGCATAAGGTACTGCAACTGCATCTTACAAAAAGAAAAATGTCTTGACACCGTCATTCAAATTTAAACACTTAAATTTGCATGTAGCATTTTTATGAATCTTAATTTTCTTTATCCTGCCCAAAATAACCTTCTCCCTCTTAACCTGTTCTACTTTAGTGTTTATTCTCCTCAGGCTTTGATGCATTTACAACACATGCAAAAGATTAGACCAAAATTATATTTTAAAAGGATGGATCAATTACTAACCCTCTAGCACTTGGTTCCCAGTATGGAGCATATAATCCAGAAAATGCAGGGACAAAATAACAGCCATACGATGTGCCAACGTCAGCGGCTAATTTCTCTGAAATAAGAGAAATCTTTTCACTGAAATATTTAGGATAAATGCTTGTATGTAATAATGTTTGGTGAAACACCCATACATTTAATATATGCATAATATGTGCATATTCACACAATTATAACATGTATTTTGTTTATATGCATAATTTGTACCATTTACAATTATTTCTTTAGAATTTACATTGTACCATTTAAGCACTTGCACATTTCAGTCTCATTAACAGCGGCAGTTCAACGGGCATCTCCCTTAAGTGTTATACGAGTACATATTAAATGATATTTGCACAGTTTCTGTACCGCATCAGTGCTATGTGTGAATACTGTTTCTTTTAGCATTAACAATTGACAGTAAATTACAGTAAGTATAGGTAAGGTAAGGATTCATTTCAATGAAAATGTATTGCATGGATCTCGTCTTTGGACAGACATTTCACAGTCAAACCAAACTTTGACTCTCATAATGCGAGTAGTGAATATCCTGCACCATGTGTCGAAACAAGACTTAGCACCCTTTATTACCGCACCTGTTTTTGGACCCCCCACGCAGCCACACCCTCTCTCCCACCTAACCACCCTCAAAGTGTTTATGACCACCAGTACCCCCCACTTGTTTATGAACATGTTTTAATTTAAGAGGTTTCTTTAAATGGTGTGTAATGCTTAGTGGAAAACTAGGATGACAAAATGATGCATGGTATAAAACTTTATTTTAACAAAGAGGGGTATATGAGTATCTAAAACAAAAAGGTGATGGTTGTGCAGCAAACACACTGACAAAGTTAAAGAATATGACAGCATTAGTTTAACAAACAGGGTAATGTTACTAAAACAAAATTTTGCACTTTTAGCTGTAACTTTAAACAAAAGTGTCTGACAAACAAATGGTTTAACAAACATACATTTTAGCATTACGGTATTTTAACAAACAGAGTTGTTACTAAACACTAATGCATTTAATTTTATTTTATTAGGGGCCAAACTCATATGGCGCCATCTCGTCAGAATTTTACGGTAACTACGCACGTCAACAGCACTTTCTTCTAGAATTGGCTTCAAGATTTGCACACTTCAAAGCGGGTGGATCCAAGTTTTTATTCTACTCCCTGTGGTGCTCACTGCTGAACGACAGTTTGTAGAATTTCTTTCTGTGGGACAGCAGACGGACAAGCATCTTCGCCGCTTTCACTTCTTCACAGCGACTGGATTATTTTACTGCCCGTGGATGTCAATGGAAAGGATCCTTGAAATTATTGGAATTTTCTGTAGCATACAGCCTGATTCCATGTGTGTTTTTGTATACTGTTAACAAGCGTAAACAATCAGTTTGCTTAGCTATGTCTTTACAAAGATGGTATTTTGCAAATATTTCAACAAGCACGTGAAAACAAGCATATTTTCTTCTGTCTGATTGCCACAAGCACTCGTTGAGGCTGATTGTGTTCACTGTGAATGCATGAATCTCAAGATGCTTTGCTATAAGCTAGCTTTTTCGTCTGAAAGCAGAGCCCATGCCGACACAATGCTCGCAGAGTTTGATTGCGTATTTGGTGGGTGCATAAAATAAAAAAAATAAAAAATAAACGGTTTATGCTTGTTAATGACAGGGCTAAATTCATTAAGCCTGTTGCGTGATGCAAGCACGTTGGCATGTTTACGCGATAACTGGCGCGATACAACATGAAGTGCAGTTCGGTTTATTTACAATGCTGTTCACAAGCTTTTGTTTTTGCTTGCATTTCAACATGCCAACGCATGCCAATGCACGAGAGGCTGCGTAAACTGTCCCCTTACGAAAGCTCATTGGAAAGTGACCAGAAGCACTTATATTGAAAAGGACTTAAATATTCATCTGTTTCTCACCCAAAGCAATTATATTGCTTTAGAAGACATTAATTTAACCACTGGATTTGACTGACTGTCAGTGCTTTTTGGAGCTTTAAAAGTGCTGGTCACCCTCCACTTGCATTGTATGGACCAACAAAGCAGATATATTCTTCTAAAAATCTCCATTTGTGTTCTGCAGTGGAAAGTCATAACTATCAGGGATGGCATAAGTGTAGATGAGAATTTGCATTTTTGGGTGAACTATCCCTTTAATGTGTGGTGGATAAAACACATAAATAATCATATTAGAATATGTAAAATATGTGCCATTTATCTTCCTCAAAGCAAGTAATATCTTGGTGATAAACTAATAAAATTATATCAAAGTAAAAATAGCACATAATATCTCCGGTTCTGCAGATGAATGTCTCGGAGTGATCACAGGCCATGTCCAGGTAACCTCAAACCATGAGATTCACCCGCACAGTGAGCAGTACAGAAAAACAACTTGGGCAAAAATTTTCCTTGGTAAGTTTTTTAGGTTTCAACCACGGATGTCACCTTTTGTGTTAAATCTACAGCTAAAATAAGCAAAATTCATTATTGTGTTTTAATAACCTTACCCTAAACTTTTTATTTATTTGAATTTTTTTATGACTGCACCTGTTTTTGGACCCCCCCCAAAAAAACAGGTGCAGTCAAACAAAATTCTAATAAAAAGTCTTAAATCTCATTTTAAAATAGGTACAGGATATTTACTACTAATGTGTACCAACTTAACTCCATTAATTCAAAATGACCCCAAGCATACCTCCAAAGTTGAGGCAAAATGGCTTAAGGACAACAAAGTCAAGGTATTTGAGTGGCCATCACAAAGCCCTGACCTCAATCCGATAGAAGATTTGTCCCAAGTTAAACAATTTAAAGGCAATGCTACCAAATACTAACAACATGCATTTAAACTTCTGACCCACTGGGAATGTGATGAAAGAAATAAAAGCTGAAATAATTAATTCTCTACTATTCTTCTGATGTTACACATCCTTAAAATGGTGATCCTAACTGACCTAAGACAGGGAATGATTTCTACGATTAAATGTCAGGAATTGTGAAAAACTGAGAGTTTAAATGTATTTGGCTAAGGTGTATGTAAACTTCTGACTTCAACTGTATATCCAATTATGCCATATAATCACTGCTCAACTAAAGCTATGGTGACATCCTCCAACTCTGGACCCACTGCAGCAAAAATGTTAAATTTCCTTTAGAGTACGCACTCATGCAACACAACATGCAGTGGAAGGATCTTGTGCTAAATGAATACACTCCTACACAACTTAATCACTAGTGACTGAGATCTGAACATTTATTAGCCAGTGGCTAATAAAAAATCTTTTGTTGCATAGCACAAAAATCGGGTTGCATATGCAAGTGATTTACTTGCATTGTAGTGGGCTGTATTATATGAGGCGATCTTAAAGTGATTATACACACCTAGCTCTGTGGAAGTCTGGATGATTCCAAGGTTATCCTTTAACCAGCGCACAACTGCCCCAGCAATGGCAACAGAACCCTAGAATTGAGAAATTACAGAACAATGCGCGTGAAGGACTGGCCACAATCACTTTTCTCATAATCGGTTTGTGATGTGAAAAGTAGTTGTGCTTAGAATTCAAAATAAAGTGAGTAAAATACATTACGTTTTTTTTTTTTTTCAAACAAGCCAAAAAAGTTATACAACAATCAATTGAAAAGATTACAACATCATTACTTCTAGTGCATAGCAGGCTGGCTTGTCACGCCCTAGTTGATAAGCAACCGTTGTCAGAAGGCCATGGTCTGACATTACAGGCTTTAGGAAATAAACCAAAACAAATATTAGATTAAAAACTTCACATAATACTCTTTATTATTATATTTGTGTTTGAAAGACTACATGCATGTTGAATACCTTGGTTCCTACATTTTTAAGCAGGAAACAACCTGTGCCATAACTGTAAATAAAAGGTCACAGACAGAAAGCACATAAACAATCACAAAGTAACACAGCATGGCAGAGAACAGTCTTCAGTCAGTCTCAAGAAACATTTTCACATGTTGACATGACAGGTTGACATGTGGAGAGCAGTAGAATTCGCACTGGTGTATTTGAAAGAGGCAGACTGACAAAATAAAATCATACGTATTTTTGGCTTGTCCATCCTTGAAGCACATTTGTCCAACTAGTGCAGCAGACTGGTCGCCAAGACACTATAAGCAGGAGGTAAAATTAATTTAAAAAGGACCACTGAAAGCATCTGAAGACTTATAATCTTATATTTTTTCAGTTGATTAGGATGATGTAACAGTATACAAGTTATGATGACTGTCATGTGGGATTTCAAAACACATTAGCTAAATAGGAGTAAAAATAAAGAAATGTTAATAGTCTTACCCCTGATATGGGGACACCAGTTAAAGGACCAGATTTCTGTTTGAAGACAAATGCAGAACATTGAGAAGTAAACAAAAGGAAAAAAAAAAAGGGGGGATGAAAATCTTCAAAATTAATGTAACAACAGTCCTCTGCTTCAAGCCTGCAGATAAAACTCCACATAGCCCACTGAGATTTAATTATTATAAAGTCTTGTGACATTTTTAACTGGACATTAGCAGCATATTCTCCAAATTATCCTATTTTGTGTGCCATAAACATATGCTGCTGTGTACTGAAAAGTATCTGCACTAGACATATCACACAAATTAGTAAAGCCAAAGAGACTAAATGGTGCCTTGAACCTCAGATGAACTTAAGTTTGAAGGGGTGGGTTTACCACGAATCTTTGGCCTATTGATGAGTTGAATACACTCACTAGCAACCAGGGCTTCAGACTAACATTTGAGAGCAAGTTCTAATATTGGTGGCACCAGCAGCTCATTTAGTAGCACCGGTTGTGGAGTGGGGGTCTGGGGCCTGAGGCCTATAAAATGAAAAATGTGAAGAACAAAACTAATAATAAAAGTGATATTTCTAATTAGATTACAAAAATAAGTAAAATTACCAATAATATGGCATATTTTGTCCCACTGAAATGCGCAGACAGAAAGGCATTCATTTTGAGTTGGGATGCATAAGTAAATTTACTGGTATTAACAACAGTAAGGTTATCTACAATATCTACTAAGAGTAAACGCCTAATAGTTTTAGCAGTGATTATGAAACATGACCAAGGTAACTACACGGAGGCATGGATCTTCACTACCATAGTTATGTAACATGATTTCTATTAAACAAACTATGCCATTTTTGTAACGTAAAAAATAGAACCCAAAATGCATTTAAAAACTAGAAATATTAAATTTTATAAAAAAAAATTTCAAAACTGCCAGTTGTATTAAAAAATAAATAATAATAATAAATAAATTTAATAGAGCTTTAGTAGTTATTTTTAAACTTTCTCTGCCTGAGACAGGATTGTGTCGAGGCACAGATCTGGGGAAGTCTGCAAAAATGTTTTGGCTGCATTGAAGTTTCCCAAGAACACACTGGCCTCCATAATTTTTAAATGGAAGTTTGGAACAACCAGGACTCTTCCTAGAGCTGGCCGCCAAGCCAAACTGAGCAATCAGGGAGAAGGGCCTTGGTAAAAGAGATTACCAAGAACCCAATGGTCACTCTGGTTGAACTCTAGAGATAATGTGTGGAGATGGGAGAAACTTGCAGAAGGACAACCATCACAACACTACTACACCGATATGGGCTTTATTGCAGAGTGGCCAGATGGAAGACTTGGGAGGTTTTTTTTAGCGGCAGGGACTGGGAGACTGGTCTGGGTTGAAGGAAATCTGAACACAGCAAAATACAGAGATATCCTTAATGAAAACCATGTCCAGAGTGCTCAGGACCTCAGACTGGGCCAAAGGTTCACCTTCCAACAGAACAATGACCCCAAGCACACAACCAAGATAATGCAAGAGTGGCTTAGGGAAACTCTGTGAACGTCCTTGAGTGGCCCAGTAAGAGCCCGGACTTTAACCCAATTAAACATCTCTGGAGAAACCTGAAAATGGCGGTCAATTGAGTGGAACTGCAGAGAATCCCCAAATCCAGGTGTGCCCAAAATACCTGTAATCTGTAAGAGGCTGTAATCGCTGCTTCAAATAAGTACAGAGTTAAGAGTCTGAATACTTTAATCAATGTGATATTTCAGTTTTTTCTTTTTAATAAATTTGCAAAGTTATAAAAAAATATTTTTTTTGTTTTGTCATTATGGGGTGTGTAGATTGAAGTGAATTTTTTTAGCATTTTAGCATAAGATGTAAAAACATTAAGGGGTCTGAATACTTTCTGAATGCACTGTATATACAGTACATGCTAGTTATAATGTATTCCTTGATCATTGATCAAAACAAGCAAGAGCTTTCTTGTGTTTTAAGTTTTAGGTCACTGATGTAGTAGCTGACACAAATGCAGAGATATTGTTCTATCGTCATGGTTGTTAATCCATGGTTGGATAAGGCCTGTGTCCCAGTGAAGTCTGCCTTAACCTTAAGGGAAAGATAGCCCTCAGTTTTATTTGGTGATGCCATTGCAGCGATTATTCAGAGTTTGAAGTGTTGTGACTGAGCCAAAGGAACGGAGCTCCAAAAGGTATATAAAGAGAGAAGAGACTCTTAATGTATGACTCATCTCTGACGAATTTGACTGTTTTAAAATATATAAACTTTAAATGATTGCATTAATGTAGTTGAACAGAACACCATCTTTGGACATTTCTAGAATTATCTGTTCTTTTCCCCAATAAGAACTCTGTAATTGTATGAGTTGATGTCAAATAATTTGCATAGGTCTATAATTACTGTTGTTTCAGTAGTCCAATTTAGTTCAAGTATAGAACCTCAACTCATTTTCTGTTTCTCTTTTGCTTTTGGAAATGTGTAGAATTTTGCTCCTGGTCTTCATTGTTCATACTGGTCTCTCTAATAGGTCAAACTGTATTCCCATACATGTCAATTTTAAATGTATTAAGAATTGTAAGTGAAGCCTTTACATTTAAAATTTTCAGTGTCCGACATTACGACCATGGCCTCTCTCTCTCTGGCTCTTGGTATCAGTATGGAGATAAGTTTTTGTTGGGTGGGGGAAGTAATTGTTAGTTAGTTAATTTGTGGGTCTGGGGTATAAAAGTAGTTTGGCTCTTTTGTTTGAGGTCTTTCTCTCCCTCTGTGGTGGTTGCATCTCTCCAGAGGAGACCTTAGCTTCACTCTTTCTTTCATGATCCCCATAATTTACAGCTCCATTAGATTTTTGTTTTAGCTCATTTGTTTAACCCCTAGATATTGTTTTCATTATTCCTTGTATACTATATTTAAGTGAATTAATTCATATAATTGAAATGACCTTTCGTGTGTGACTGTGCGGTAGGGAACGAGCTGGCCATAACACAGATCATGAGAAGCTTCATAATACATGGTGGAGAAAAAAATAAGAAAAAAGGCAACAAAGAGGAGGTCCATAGCCAGCACACTAGATGAAAAGGTCCCAAAACTGGCATAAACTTCATAGGCTGTTGAAATCGACAGGCCTAGAGCCAGTAAGTTGTAATGCCAGAGTGATACATCGAGCATCAAGCCAAAACACAATAATAATGACAGCATCACTATCTGGTACATTTCCAATAAGACCTAAACTAATGGAGAAAAAAAAAAAAAAATGCACTTCTAAGCAGAGTAGGAAAAACAAGTTTCCCCCATATTGAAAATGCACCAATTTCTGTGATGGCAACATGGCACAGCAGAGGTGTCCCAGGCATGATATTAAGGGGAGCAAGAAAATACTCACCACATTAGAGCTGATTTTCTATCAGTCGGCCCAAAGAAAATCACAGGACACAAAATATAATCATGATAAAAAGGGACATACGAACATCTCTAGAAAGAAATCACTGCTCAACAGCAAATTTCACATTTAAAATCTTTTGGGGTTTTTTTATGTACAACAAGATCGAATTATAAAGAATAGGCAGTTACTATTAGGCACTGCTCTGGAGCAAAGCTCATTTGTCTCTTGAAGTGCAGAGAAATATTTATATTGCACCCTGTGTAATACATATTTTAGAGCATTGTGGCAATTTGTCATGACAGAATCATTCCAATCATGACAATTACAGGGATGCATTAATTCTCTATTATAGGTGAAACACTTACCATTAAACCATAGATCTCTGAAGAACTTCTCACTTTTGGCAGAATTTCCATTGGTATATCAAAATATCTGCAATCAGTTAGGATATCAGTTAATCAACATAGCATTTTCAGAAAGATTTACATATATAGAAAAAGTATGAACAAATGTTTGTGTATGCTAGGGTTACTCCGATACCAAAAATGTGGCATTGGTACGACAGCAGCCCTGTGAAGTATCAATACTAAAGAAATACTTTGGCAATAAATAAATTGCCTCAGATTACAGATGAAATCACACAAAAAAGGACTTAATTAAAAGAACTGCATAAAGTCTTGCAGTTGCAAATTCTGCATTTTCCATTTTAATTTTTCTGGATTCCATGTGTTATTTTTATATTAAATGTTTATATAAAAACAGATTTAAAATCAAATGAATACATAAAAAGCTTTAATTAAATAAAATATAATACATTTTTAATCAAATTCAAAAAATGTTGGTCAAATTAAACATTGCACAACAGAGCTTCACAAAATGAAATCAATCTGCTTAGCTATGGGGTTGAATCAAAGTGTGCTGATATTCAGTACACTTATTTTTGTGATATTGCTTGCATGTAATAACAATTGTAAATAATAATGCTAATAATAATAAAACCATTTATTAGCAACAAGATTATATCGTACAGTTTAAACATTTTTGGTATCACAATATTTTGTTAGTACCAGTATACCGCACAACCCTAGTATATGCATATGTGAACTTACGAACAGAGTTCAGGATCCCAGTCCAGTGTAAGAATATTGAAGAGCATGGTACGGCTGGCATTGGTCACATCTGTGCAATGTACACCTCCCTTCTTTCCCCCTGTCAGGCTCTGAAATAAAGAGACATAACAAATGATTTCAACAAGTTAAATTATTAGATCAGGATCACTTTATAATGACTAGAGCAGCGAGTCAATCCATGACTATTGCTATATATCTATAATATAATTTCAGCACCAAAGGCCAGGGCCACCGATAGGGGGGCATAATTGGGCCTCTTGTCCTGGGCTGAAGGCAAATCCACAGGCACCGATCCAGTGAGTGCTTGAGTACCCACAGCGAAGACCTAGCACCAATGGCACTGTGTGATATTATGCTAATAAAATCCAATGTTTATCAGTTTATGTGCAGTTAATGTTGGCCAAATTAAATCTATGCAAGATTTTTCCAATGAACTTCTGATAAAAAAAATGTTTTAATCTTACTACGCACATCCTTTTAAAAGTACTTTCTGGAAACAGAATGTTCAAACAATGACAATGTGCTTGAGGTTTATTTCAAAGTATCTGTTAAAAAGTGTAACCATAACAAGCAGAACAACCTTGGATTGCCCCAATATTAAGGCACCGATATATTAAAACCATATAAATGTCAAATGTATTTGCAGTAGAGAAACCACACTGGTCTTACCCAGATCAGCCAGGAATCAACAGTTCCAAACATGGCCCGGTGGGACAGCACAGCTTTATGTATCTCTTCCACATTATCCATCAGCCAGCGTAACTTCACTGCACTGAAGTAAGTGCTGATGGGGAGGCCCGTCTTGTGCTTTATGGAAGGCAAGTGGACAAGTGATGCATATTATTTAATTTTGCCAGACTTTAAGAAGGACAAGTGCAACTCTAAAGGCAAATTTATACTAAATGGGTTTTTAGCTCACTGAACAATTATGATGACATGCACTGATGTTTTTGTTCTGCTAAGGTGCTCGTATGGTCTGAAATTCTTGACCAAGGAGAACTCGGGAAGTCAAAGAGTGATGATTGGTTAAAACTAACCATGGGTGTGACTTTTCTTTATTTACAAATGTGCGTGCCGCCTACAGAGCTGCTTTCTATTGTGTAAACTAGGCTTAAAATAACGATTTTGGGTGGCCAAGATGGTAAAAGTAATTCACTTGGTCCCATATGAATTCTTACCAGACATATCAAAAGATTTTTCGTTAATAACGTGTCCAATTGTGGTTGTAGCTGTTCGAGATAAGAGCCTTTTCAAATTTCTGGGTTAGGAACGTGGAAGTAAGCTAGTTCTATCTGGTGTACAGAGGTAAATTGAAGATGGACACCATAGCAAATGTTGCTGCAGTGTTCCTTTTTGTTCCAACAGCAAAGGAAAAAAGCTGCAAGAAAAGTTAGATGCCAAATTTAATTAGTCACTCCCACAGCAGCTGTATTTGAAACTCAAATACAGCACTGTGGACTAGTTTGATGATGTTTTTTTTTTTTATAATTACAGGATAATGTAATAATACCAAAATATTGCACGGTGAAAAGGGTCCATATCATCTTCCTTTACATGGAGCCAATGCACTTCTGCACACTCTTACTTTGAGGTGGTTTTTGTTCCTGCCTGGAGTTTTGTTGATGAGTCTCTCCACTGTTGACTGGGTCCGGAGATCAAGCCAAACTAAACTCAAAAAGATAATGAATTTAAACTAATCTATAAAGCAGTATATTTGCTTTTTTTATAAATGCTGTTATCAATAATGCCTGGTCATATACTAGGGAGATAAAGTTCACTTACCTATAGCATTGTAAAGTGGTTCACCAGTTTCCTTGTCCCAAACAAGGGTGGTTTCCCGCTGATTGGTCACACCAATGGCTAAAGAGAGATCACAATTAACAAAGAAAATTGAGCAAGCATGAGAGTGTAATGGCTGGTGCATAGAGGAATAAGAGTTTATGCTCATACCTTTAATGTTGGAGATGTCAATGTTTAGCTGGGTCAGTTTCTCACAGGTCCTGTCCATGCACTCATACACTGACTGAAGAATCTCTTTTGGATCCTGCTCCACCCACCTAAAACCAGATGATAAATAATAATGTTTTTACTCTCATCAGCCACATTCATTTTGCATGATCATAAAAATATAGCACACTGCACATAACTGAATACAGCTGACATCTCTGTCCTTAGTGTGAATGGAAGTACAAGAAAGTTGTACTCTATTATACTGTGTAATAATTAACCCTTTTATAGAGTTGTTTCAATTCCAAAATATCAGTAGTCGGTACAGATACCAGTAAAATTTCAAAATTCTCAAAAAAAATTTAGATACCACAGAAAAATAGGTAATATGTTATTGAACACACTCCTTTAGCTTATTAAAATGTTACATTTCAATAAGAAACAAGCAGCAAAACAATAGCATATTTCCTTTGAGTGCTTCTGAATGAAGTAAACATTGCTTCAAGTTCTTGTATTTTAAGTAGGACCCTATTTTTTTTTCTAAATTCCATGTTTCACCATTTTTCTCCTGAATTCCATGTTTTAAAGTTTAATTCAATTTAATTACCAAAATTGTGCCAAATCAAATTAATCCAAATTAAATAAAATGAAAACAGAACAATTACTTATATATAAAAAAGTTATAAAAAAATAATTTTTTTGTTTTGTCATTATGGGGTGTGTAGATTGAAGTGAATTTTTTTAGCATTTTAGCATAAGATGTAAAAACATTAAGGGGTCTGAATAATTTCTGAATGCACTGTATATACAGTACATGCTAGTTATAATGTATTCCTTGATCATTGATCAAAACAAGCAAGAGCTTTCTTGTGTTTTAAGTTTTAGGTCACTGATGTAGTAGCTGACACAAATGCAGAGATATTGTTCTATCGTCATGGTTGTTAATCCATGGTTGGATAAGGCCTGTGTCCCAGTGAAGTCTGCCTTAACCTTAAGGGAAAGATAGCCCTCAGTTTTATTTGGTGATGCCATTGCAGCGATTATTCAGAGTTTGAAGTGTTGTGATGATTATAGTAAAAAGAAAGTATAACTGCAGATAGCCAATTACTTTACATATTTTTATGTTGAAGAGCTGACATGTGAAACCATGGGAGACCGACTTTGATGACCTAGCAAGCCAGTTCTCTAAATATGATCCAAAAAGCAATAAAGGTATGTAATTGTCAGAAACAGCTCTCTGCATCCTCCTAAATCATCATAGTTGAATCAACGCCTCTAAATAACAACAAAAAAAAACTAACAAATGTAAAACATTACAACCTTCATGAAGATAGGAATTTTTGCAGGACTGTTGGACTTTATTAGTTTTAGCTCGGTGTACCTAATAAACTGACAACTACATCTATGCTTATTGGCTTCATAGAAATCACAAATTGCATATTGTAAGAGAAGTGGAGTGCAAATAGAATGTATAAAATCCCCTCCCACACCTCACTCTCAACATTCAGGGGAAAAACATTTATAAATAAAAAAAAATTACATGTGAACTGCGAGCTCTGTGCACTTTGCTAGGTTTTTTTTTTCTCCCTTTTTCTCCCCAATTTGGAATGCCCAATTCCCAGTGCACTCCAAGTCCTCATGATGGCCTAGTGACTCGACTCAATTCAGGTGGAGGAGGATGAATCTCAGTTACCTCCACGTCTGAGACATTCAACCCACGCATCTTATCACGTGGCTTGTTGAGCACATCACCTCGGAGACATAGCACACGTGGAGGCTTCACACTATTCTCCGCGGCATCCACACACAACTCACCACCAGGCAACCAGGCCAATTTGGTTGCTACGGAGACCTGGAATCACTCAGCACACCATGGATTCAAACTCACGACTCAAAGGGTGGTAGACTTTGCTAGTTTTAATACTTTTTATGTCATAAACCGGTGAGATTCGATACACCCTGATCCTTAACTGTTCTAGGAAGACATTATGTCAAGGAATTCCAAATCCATGGGCTCTGGAGACATTAAAATACACTTATGTGCTCAAGCAGAGCAGCAAGCCGCAAGCCAGGCAGCCGATTTGGCTGGAGAAGTGCAGAAAACTCGGCGAGAATTGTTGAACATGTCATCAATGCTGACAAAGGTCGTTGCTGACTTGGAGGATCTTGCTGTAATACGTTAATCGATCACTGCCATGGAGACTAAATTTACAAGTGGGGGATGTCGAGAAACTGATCAATTATCTGGAGTAATCAGAGAGGGAATTAGCTGCTAATTAGCTGGCGACCAATTTGGAGCACGTCTGGGAGAAGTTGGAGAAAACCGTAACTGCCGGAATAATGTCAGAATTGTTGAAATTCCTGAGGATGAAGTCTGCTCGACATAAAAGGCCATAAGCTGGAAATCAATCAAGCTTATAGGGTATCCCAAATTTCCGATAAAGATCTAGTGTTACACAAGGTAAGGAGTTAAAGGCATTCTTGGAAGAACCACAGCAATTTCTTGTTCCCAGACTTTGCAAATTTGACAAGAGAGAAATGTGATTGATTCAAGGAATGCAAGAAACAGAAGGTCGCTTTTTCAATGATGTTCCCGGACAAATTGAGAATAGACACCAAGGATGGCGGCAAAATATTTACATGTCCCCAGAAAGTCAACGGACAGTACACTTTTTGTGGTACTCAAGTTGCAGCCAAGTGGACTGACTCACTGATCATTCACTTGACCGTCCGAGGAAACAGAGTGTCTTTTTCGTTTCTTTTTGTGCTGGTTCTGCCTAGTGGCTTGAGTTGTTTTGTGTAGTAGCATACTTTCGGGACAGTGTTGTAGATGAATCTGCACATTCTTTGTGCTTATGCCTTCTATTGGTTGGAGTTTGTTTTGTGGAGTATTTCTTGCAGGACATTGGAGTGATGGAGTCATTTGTTGCACTCACGCAGCAGTCAAACGTGCCGGCTCACTGAACATTCGTTTTACTGCCCGAGAAAACTGAACAGCCTTTTTTTTTTGCTGGTTCCACTAGCGGCTGGAGCTTGTTTTGTGGAGGAACAATCCTTCAGGACAGTTGTGTGGAAGAATCTACATGTTCTGTGTTTTTATTCCGCCTACTGGTTGGAGTTTGTTTTATAGATTATCATCTATTGGGTAATTCTGTCTCACAAAATTTGTATACAATCACCGGATCGGAGCAATCTAATGGCAAAGTTGTTGCAGTGGGTCTCGTAGGCGTACATGGACTGTTTGAGTATAGAGGGATGGCTGCCAGTTGGTGCTGTTGTGCGTGGGGTTAATACGCACATTTTGTTCGTTTGTTTGGTATGGGGGGAAGTTTGGGGTTGGAATGTGGTCATTATAATAAACTTTTTGACACAATCTATAATCGCAAACGTTAACCATCTCTCTCCACGTGGAATGTGAATGGGTTGGGACACCCCAAAAAAGGTTATTTCCCTTCTTAAACATGATATATGATATAGTGTTTCTTCAAGAAATGCATCTTTCCCCGCAGGAAGCTGAAACATTTGGGAAGATATGGGGTGGTCATGTTTTCTTTAGTGCTGGCTCAAGTAAGAGCAGGGGAGCCATTACACTGATAACTAAGCATCTAAAATTCAAATGTCTCAAACAGACTAAAGGTAAATTAAGAAATGTCATTATTGTTTTAGCAGAAATCCAGGGACAAAGGTTGATTTTGGCTAATATTTACACATCTAACGTTGATGATCAGGGCTTTTTTTTATAGATCTTGAAGGGATGTTACAAGCTGCTCGCACTCCTCATGATATAATATTGGGAGGAGACTTCAATCTTTTGATGGACTTAGTCCTTGATCATAGTGAAGCATGAGCATACAGTATGCCTCATTCGTGGAGTTGGAAGGGAATATTGAAAATGCCGAGGCAGAGCTGAAGCGCCGCATGTCGTCTGATGGCTTCAGAGAATTGACCCGATTGAAATACAGATATAATACTATTTTGTCACGGAAGGTGGAGTTTTGGCAATTCAGGGAACGACAGTCATATTTTGAATCAGGGGACAAAGCACGGAAGCTTCGCTAGATATATAAAGCATAGAGTTTTTTCTACCATTCCCTCAGTGAAACCTGCTGGTTGTAAAATATTTACCTCAGTCATTGATATTAATAATGCTTTTAGGAGGCCTGGGTAGCTCAGCGAGTAAAGACGCTGACTACCACCCATGGAGTCACCAGTTCAAATCCAGGTTTTACTGAGTGACTCCAGCCAGATCTCATAAGCAACCAAATTGGCCCACACTGCAAAAAATGATTTTCTTGACAAGTATTTTTGTCTTGTATTCCTGTCAAATTATCTAAACTTTCTTAAAACACGATTTATTTACTTGTCAAGCAAAATGGGATAAGATATTAAGTCTTGTTTTAAGATAAATCTAACTAAATTTAGTGAACTTTAGACTCAAAACAAGAAAAAAAATCTGCCAATGTGGTAAGCAAAATAAACTTAATTTAAAAGGAAAACAAGTTTATTTTGCTTTTCCCATTGGCAGATTTTTTTTCTTGTTTTGAGTCTAAAGTTCACTAAATTTAGTTAGATTTATCTTAAAACAAGACTTAATATCTTATCCCATTTTGCTTGACAAGTAAATAAATCGTGTTTTAATAAGGTTTAGATAATTTGACAGGAATACAAGACAAAAATACTTGTCTAGAAAATCATTTTTTGCAGTGCAGTTGCTAGGGAGGGTAGAGTCACATGGGGTAACCTCCTCATGTTTGCTATAATGTGGTTCACTCTTGGTGGGGCATGTGGTGAGTTGTGTGCGGATGCTGCGGAGAATAGTGCAAAGCCACCACACGCACCATGTTTCTGCGGTAACGTGCGCAACAAGCCACGTGATAAGATGCACGGATTGACGGTCTAAGACGTGGAGACAACTGAGATTCGTCCTCTTCCACCCGGATTGAGGCAAGTCACTACACCACCACGAGGACTTGGAGCACATTGGGAATTCCAAATTGCGGTGAAAAAAATACTTGATCTTGTTCCACGTCTTCGTCTACTGTTGAAGCCATTAGCGACTTTGTGGAACCATTAGAACTCCCTAAACGGATGACAGAGCAAAAACATTCTCTTGATTCTGAGATAACCTAGGAGGAGCTTGGCAAGGTAATTAAGGCCTTGCCTACAGGCAAGGCTCTGGGGCCAGATGGCTTTGCCGCAGCATTTTTCAGATCTTGGGCTACAGAACTGGCTCTACATTTGTTAGAAGTTTATATGGAATCATTAAAGAATGGAAAGCTTCCGCCAACCATGCCACAATCCCTGATTAGTCCGATTCTTAACCAGGACAATGATCCAACTGAGTGTAAGAGTTACCGTCCAATTTTCCTGATCCAGCTAGAAGAAATATATATTGTCAAACATTTTGGCTAACTGATTAATTTAGGACATCTCTTATACATATAAATCAGGTGGGGTTTATTCAGGGCCACAGCTCTTCTGATAACACTAACGTTTCATCAATAGCATGTGGTCTGTGGCGAATGATCAGACTCTGGTACCATTAGCAGCCGCCATAAGAAAGGAAGAGGATTTTCCAAGGGTTGTGGTGGGAGGTATGGTGATAAGCTTTTGCTTTACGCAGATGATATTTTATTATTCGTCTCAGACCCCACTAGATCTATGCCTTGCATCCACAGAATTATTAATTCCTTTTCTAAATTCTCAGGATACAGAGTCAATTGCTCTAAATCCGAAGCTTTGGCTCCAACAGTGTACTGCCCAGTAACAGCTTTCAGCCAGGCACCTTCCAGTGGCCCAAACAGGGCATCAAGTATTTGGGCATTTTATTCCCAGCTAATTTGTGTGATTTAGTTAGTTCATTTTGACCCCTTAATTAAAAAGGCTTTCAAGCAATGTGGGTAGAGGTGGTCTTCATAACATTTATCTATGATTGGGAAGGTTAATGTTATTAAAATTTATTGTATTTCAAAATTCAACTACCTGCTGCAGTCTCTCCCCATAGATGTCCCCCCTGACTTATTTCACACAATTTAATAGCATATGAAGTCCTTCATTTGGAACGGTAAGTGTCCCAGATTACATTTCAATAAATTACATAGGCCAAATGACAAAGGTGGGCTAGGCCTAACTAAGATTTTGTTTATTATTATGCATTCGGTCTCAGACATTTGGCTCATTGGTCGCTTCAACCTGAGAGAGCCTCTCCCTGGTTTTGTATTGAACAGGACGTTCTTCCCCCATTTCGCCATTGCAAAGCCTTTCTATCAAAGTCATTGGAGAAGTTAAGTTACACCTCATTATCTCACATTTGCACTCTGTATGGACAAAAGTGTCCAGAGTGTTTAATTTGGACATTTATTTAAATGTTGCCTTGAGAATATGGGGGCACCCAAAATTATGTATTAATAAGTCCCTTTCTGCTGGTCAGAGTGGATTGTGAGGGAGGTAACGGAGCTTTATATTTCTATCAAGAGATTATGGGAGAACGATTTAAACTTGGTATTGGAGGAGGGAGTGTGGGCTAGGATTCTAAAAAACATCAAGTCTGTACACTGCAAAAAATGATTTTCTAGACAAGTATTTTTGTCTTGTATTCCTGTCAAATTATCTAAACTTTCTTAAAACACGATTTATTTACTTGTCAAGCAAAATGGGATAAGATATTAAGTCTTGTTTTAAGATAAATCTAACTAAATTTAGTGAACTTTAGACTCAAAACAAGAAAAAAAATCTGCCAATGGGATAAGCAAAATAAACTTGTTTTCCTTTTAAATTAAGTTTATTTTGCTTACCACATTGGCAGATTTTTTTTTTTCTTGTTTTGAGTCTAAAGTTCACTAAATTTAGTCAGATTTATCTTAAAACAAGACTTAATATCTTATCCCATTTTGCTTGACAAGTAAATAAATCGTGTTTTAAGAAAGTTTAGATAATTTGACAGGAATACAAGACAAAAATACTTGTCAAGAAAATCATTTTTTGCAGTGTATCTAAAGATGCAAGGGTGTGCCTTATACAATTCAAGATTTTACATGGATTCTGTTGGACCCCCTCTAGATTATATAGGCTTGGTCTTAAAGACACTCCCACCTGCTGGCGATTCCAATAAGATGGAGATCCAACCCATGTTTTTTGGTGGTGTGTTAAGATCCAAGAATTTTGGTTGAAGGTTCAGAGTTTTGTGTGACGTATTGGGCACTCAAATTTCATTTTGCCCCAGACTCTGTATTTTAGGCGATTAGAAAAATATGAAAACATATTTGTATTCTACGTTATGTACACATGTATTCTACGTTATGGGAGCAATCCCCCTTCCCTCCAAAATTAAACACAGAAAAACTATGCTGTCTCTCCATCACTCCCAAGAAAAAATGCTAGTATAAATGTAGTCAACAATGCACATTATGTATTAATATTCACAGGAAATGGCTGTAAATATAGTCGCTGATGCTGTCTGTCCCACTTTCGAACAGGTTGACAGGGCAGATTTATGTTTAACCATTGAGAGCTTCATGAACCATGTGACTGCGTGGCAGCAAGTTCAAAAAGTGTCACAGCTCTCTTTTTCAATGGCGCTGTTCCTTCCATATAAGCTATTAAAGCATGAAATACCACCCATTTTCTACAGGGGACAGTAAGCAAAACTCACTGTATAGGCAATGCACAGCTCAAACAGACATAGATTTTTTTTTTTTTTTTAAAACACACTTACCAAGAGCAAACACAAGATGGGAGCACTTTCTTGCCTTCAAACACAGCTTGATGGAGCGCAAATCCAAAGGCAAAGAGACCTAAAAACGGTATGTTTATGACGCAACGCAACCGGGAATTGTTAGGCGTCCATCTGAAGCAGGTGTACAGCCCTTTTAATAAATCTCTGACTGATTGACAAATTAAATTGCAAAATAGACTGCTGTTAACTATAGGCCAATGATAGGCTTATGTTCAATAATATGGAAATAAACCATATATTGCACTCTAAAGCCACTTATTGATAGTCTTTTTTTAATGCTCAACTTGTGTGCCAAAATAATGTAATGCATTTATATATATATATATATAAAAAATAAATGTATAATTATTTAAATATAACTATTTCTAATTATTAATCATATATTGAATTATTGTTATTTGAGGGACTTTCTCAGCAAATATTTATGTATGCAATTAATTGGCATACCATGTATTTACTTAGATTCAAAATTTTAATTGATTCACAGCCCTTACAATAATAATAAAATACATCTGACTAAACACTAGTAATATATTTCTGTCGCAAACTTATACATTTCACAGATCAAGCTTTTATTTTGAATCAAACATTTATTTTGACGTGAGGGCATTTCTGGTACTGTATGTTGGTTATATGACCGGAGCTGCATTCCACTTACATTTTTACACCTTCCCCTTGCTAAGTTTGCTCTGTCTAATGGACTTGGATGTACGTTGTTGCTTACGTTGTGCTAGTGCACACATAACTTTTTATTAGAATTAATTGTTAGAAAGGATCAATCAAGATTTATACAAATGAAATGGTAACACTGCAATGAACAAATAGTCTATGACTGAAAGTTTAATTTAGCCACAAGTATCATGTGGTACACTCTCAATATAACTCTTCTAAACTGCTTAATTGGCATAACACGAACAGCTGTAAGCGGTTTTCCATTATATCATTGGCTAAAGTTCTGTGGGGTGGGGGTTAATGAAGCACGATCTGCTTTTGATGTCACAATCGTATTGCATTGTGGGATATGGAGCTGCCTGAAGCATACATCTGTGTAGGCACACGCCCTCAGTGAAAATCCAGTGTTTGAGGTTCTGTCAACAGATACCTCCATCGCCGACTTTACGAAGTGGAACAGACTTCCAAAATGGTGGCGGGGATTCCCCTGAAGGGAAATACTTAGGGAAGTTAGCAAGTTTATGTTAGGTGATAATCCCTATGCAATATTTCCTTTGAAGACTTTACAATCCACTGTGAGATCTTTGGAGGGCTGAAAGGTTTGAGGCATACATGAGTGTGTGAGCATTTGAAAGCAGTCGTGTGTCAGTCAGACAGCGTGCGGGGGCCGAATTGAGTCGGTGTTCAGTACTACTGGTATTGCAGAATCACTGGTATAGTTAAATATTTTTTATTTTAGTATCGACGTGGTACCGAAGTATCAGTACTTTTGACATCACTACCCCCATGATGGACTCAGCACAGGTGTAAATACTCACCCTTCTTTAGGAAAACTCTGGTTAATCTCAACCTGATGGTGGCTTAGAAGCTCTGCTGTTTTTGCATTGAAAACCTACAATTAAAACAAGAGAGAAAGATGGACAGTCAGTTCTGCTTTAGGGAAGATTCATGACTAATAGTCTAAGGAAAAGTTGACTATAAAATTCCTCTTAATTAAGGCCTGTTGCCATCTTGTTATACATGGGCCTCATATGGAAGTGGTCAAAAATGGCATTAAATGTTTATATTAATCTCCATTATCTTGCTTATGTTTGCCATTAATCACAGGTGACTGCTATCAGGAGACAATTTAATATTTTCTTTAGATAGCAAATATTGGCCAATTAAGGTTTTCCAACTAAACAGCATTACAAAATTAGAAAGACAGATGTCACAGATTTTGGAAAAAAGCACCAGAAGAAAATCTCAGACTTAATCTGATTTGTACCTGCTGGATTAGAGTATAAAATTGGACAACAATTTATTTTGATGTTGCAAAGTGGAAGTTCCAGCTATAACGAAGACATTAATCACAGCATTTTTACATCATTTTGGCTTTTTTGTTGAGTAACAATCCTCAAATCTAAAAATGCATGTTATTAAAGTTCAGTTTTGATGCTGTGTGTGCAGTCGTAAAATTAACGGATTGAGCATGTAGAAGGTAAAGACGCAATGACGTAAGAAGTCTGCTTTGGGCCAATTATGAAGTTCTGACAGAGATGATTCAGTTACTAGCCTATGGGGTAAAATAAAAAATATCAAATTATTCCATTTAGTCTGACGATATAAAAAATATCTGATATTTTAGAGCAGACTATAGAGGAAATGTCATAATGGAAGATGCTCCACGACTATGTCATATGGTGAACAGACAATGGAAATCAACTACGAAGAAATGGAGATGGCGAACAAGTGCTCAAAGTGGAGCTTAACATAAAACACCACTCAACTCAAACTCAAATTGCAGTCAAAACCGCACTCAAATGCGCTCGCTCCTTTTTCTTTTAACAGAAAAGCAGCAACATCATCAGCAGCGCTGTCATACATCCATGTTTGTTTACGTGAGTTTGTGATCAGATCAACATAAGTGATAGTCAGGGATGGACAGGCCATCGGGAGCACAGGGCCTTTTTTGGTGGGCTGGTCATTCGAGCAGTGGGCCACTCTCACCCTGTCAGACCGCAAAATGATCAAGGGTCAGACGCTTGCTCCATTCTTATTTATTGAGCGCTGCCATTTTCTACTGCCGATGTGAAACACCAAAAGCCATATACTTCAAAAGTGCTGCAGCCAAGAACAGAGCGGGACAGGTCTCTCTCGATTTAGATTTGATGAATTAAAAAAAGTTTAATGCGTCATTTTTTTTTAAATCACGATTAAAGCATTTACCGTTAATACAGCATAAACACTTGTTGGGAGGGCGGAACCTTTGTAATGTGTCCGCCTGGAGTCATTACACAGACAGACACACCACAACACACAACAGCGCTTCCCTGTCAGTGATAAAATGATGGTGAAAGTTCCTCTTTGCGCTATTTTGAAAACAAGCCCATATGGGGGCTATGTAAGGTGCATTTTAATTATTACAGAAGCAAGCAAAGTCTTAACTATAACCAATATGTTCTTCAATTGGTCAACCAATCACTTAGACTTTGCAACTAATCACTATTAACTGCAAAAAAATATGCATTTAATTGCTATTAAAAATGTTAATCGACTGACAGCACCAATATATTTACAATAAATATTCCCAAATATTCTATATTTGGGGAACATTTTTATAGAGGTTTTTTTTTATATAGTTTCTACATGTGATTATGATACTGTTTTTATTAGAAATTCAATACATTAATTTTTTTAGAAATCAATATTACATCTAAACATGATAATGAGGAGCAAGATTTTACCCACGATAACCTTGATCTTACTACCCCAATTAAACTCAGGATACTATGCATGAACTATGGTACATTTTCACAAGAGAAAGTTAAAATGAGAATTTAAAAGAAAATTAGAATTTAAAATTTTAATGCCTGGACACTCATGAATTAAGGACAAAGCTAGGAGTTTTTCTTTCCTCTAAATTTGTTCAGTTCTAATGAACTTGACTTGAAGGAAAATTAAATAATTAAGGGCCTGATGAAAGATTAATAACAGTAAAGACCTCCTAATATCTGAATGTTTGAACATAACCCTACGTAAATTAGGTGTTAATTAAACGTTTTAACAGATGTTATTTTGTATTAATATCAGTAAATTACATCTGCATCCCAACTCAAAATAAACACTTACAGTTAAATCTGCATTCTGTTTGACCAAAAATATGCCATATTAATATCATTAAGTGCATTTGCGATTCAATAAAAGGCATTTCAAAACTATTACTAAACTTTACCAGGTTTCATGTGTGAAAATGTCAAAGTGTCCAGAAAATTCACCTTGTAGCACATACACACCATTATAACATCGGTCACATTAGAGTGACAACTAAATTTGAACTTTGTAATGCAGCTCAAATCCAAACATTGTGTAACTGGGTGAAACGTAGATTATTAGCTAGCAGACTTCAACAGACAAATTCATCAAACGAATCTGAGCTGAATCTCTCGCTTCATGTAACTATAACTATAATATCAACTACAATTTCACGCAGGTGACACTAACTGAAATGTTTAGGTTTATAGACACAACTACAGAGTATGCTAAATCATTCCAGGCATCGTCAACTGACTGGTTTAGCAAGCTAACTTGTTAAATAGACCGTGAAATTATCATGCGAAATACTAGTCGGAACCAGAGGCTCAAAGTCGTATGACGGTCCATTTAAACTCCTTCCAACGGCTGCTGAACCGGCTCCAGTAACTAAATTCGCCGCCAGCACGTGTCGTCAAGGACACGGAGGTCTTTGAAATCTCTGTATGCTAGAGACTCCAGTGAGCTCATACATAACACAAGATGGCATGTCCTGAAGATGCTACTCACAAGAAAACGTGTGGAACTCGTGCCTTGGTCGATAGCACCTACGAGGGGGCCCAGCATGATCCTGTTCGACGATGCAGCCATTGTACTGTTCATTGAAACAGTGTGAAGCCAAAGATACAGCTCTGGGCACTCGCCTCACCGCTCAAGAGCTCCGCCCCGGCTTAGCTCATGCAAGCGTTGTGCGTGCGAAGCTCTATACCGCCCGAAGGCATTTATTGGCCCGGTCCCATATGACACAAGACCGTAGAGTGTCCCATTTTATGGCCCTCACTTGTCTAATTTCTTGAATAACCTATGGCGGGAACTCCGTGCCAAACCCTAGCTGTCTGACTAACAGGCCGACCTACCTTTAAAATAACCTTGGGAGAAACCATGCTCACTGGGGGAGCCAGTTCCCCTCTGGCTATATAGCATGAATATAATTCCATTAGCTATGTGTAATACAAGTCATGGTTTTAATTAGTACACTGAGTAGGTGTTGAATCTGTGTGACTTCCCTTCATTCCGTTTTTATTTTTAAATACAATTTTTTTCTTCAAATGTAAAAAAGAAAAGAAAAAAAAACATACACAAATTGATTCATTTAAAAAAAAGTAGAATTCTAGCCTTTTTCTATTATTGTTTCCATTTCTTCCTTTTCAAAACTAAATAAAGAGTAAAAAAAAAAAAAACTAAAATCTTTAAAAAATTTTTGGAATCAACACTTACAAAAATCAATTGGAACATTTAATTTGTGGATCGCTTCATGTGCATGTGTTGATCGTTAAACTCATTTGCCGATTTTGAAACAAACAAGATGAGCACACAAATCGTCTCGGTTACATTTGTAACATTGGTTCCCTGAACCGAAGGGAATGAGACATTGCGTAGTTATGCATATGGGGAGTGCCTTTATACACAACCTATTTGAAACCTCTCTACAATAACACCAATATTCTAATATTGACTATGGTGTTTGAGCCCCGCCTGTTTTGGCGCAAAACTGACCACTATAAAAACAGGTGCAAAGACACAATTTCCTCAGAATTTCTGACTGAGAACAAGGAGCGCATCGCTCTTGCTTCAAGAACTGAGTCTTATAGTGCGGCTATCGTTCGTAATGTCTCGTTCCCTTCGTCTCAGGGAACCGAGGTTACGTACGTAACAGAGACGTTCCCTTACGACTCAGTCCACTTGACATATGGGGAACAGAATCCCATCACGCCGCACTACACGACATAACTTCCCAGAGAGGAAACATGGTGGCGCAGTCTTATGGGACTGCGACCGACATGAGCATGCCGCAGTGAGTGATCCTCATGATGGCCAGGAGGAGAGCACTCATAACGAATATATGAACTATGGTCATATAGTATGAATTAACTCCTTATGAACCCAGATGGGTTCTCAGCAGGAAACCGATGGAGTGCGTACTCCAGGTAGGGAAGGAGGTATTGCCCCAAGTGAAGGAGTTCAAGTACCTCAGGGTCTTGTTCACGAGTGAGGGGACAATGGAGCGGGAGGTTGGCCGGAGAATCGGGTCAGCAGGGGCGGTATTGCACTCGCTCTATCGCACCGTTGTCACAAAAAGAGAGCTGAGCCGGAAGGCAAAGCTCTCGATCTACCAGTCAGTTTTTGTTCCTACCCTCACCTATGGTCATGAAGGCTGGGTCATGACTGAAAGAACTAGGTCGCGAGTACAAGCGGCCGAAATGGGCTTCCTCAGAAGGGTGGCGGGCTTCTCCCTTAGAGATAGGGTGAGGAGCTCAGTCATCCGTGAGGAGCTCGGAATTGAGCCACTGCTCCTTTGCGTTGAAAGGAGTCAGTTGAGGTGGTTTGGGCATCTGGGCACCCTAGGGAGGTGTTTCAGGAACGTCCAGCTGGGAGGAGGCCTCGGGGAAGACCCAGGATTAGGTGGAGAGATTACATCTCCACACTGGCCTGGGAACGCCTCGGGGTCCCCCAGTCAGAGCTGGTTAATGTGGCTCGGGATAGGGAAGTTTGGGCCCCCCTGTTGGAGCAGCTGCCCCCGCGACCCGACCTCGGATAAGCGGTTGAAGATGGATGGATGGATGGATAGATGGAACCCAGACGGGAAGGGAGTTTATTTATAATGAAGAGCTTGTGACTTATGGAATTATAACGGCTTGAATGCAGGCAGTTGTGAAATGATGGGGAGCCTGTACTTATAGGGAAGGGCATCAGTATACATATATATACCCAATGAATAGCAAGTGCTCTAAACAGAGAGGACTTGTGAAGAAAGAGACTTTATGTCTAGGTTGTCAAACCTAGCGAATGTGTTTTGCGAGGACCATCCTGCTGCAAAACATGTCTTTTAAGAACACACCATTCGTCCATTCCCATGAGGAGGCCATGCCTCTAGTTTAGTGTGCTTTAACACCAATTGGGTAAGTTTGACCCTGCGACTCATAAGCCAAGGTAATTGCATCAATAATCCAGTGAGAAAGTCTTTGCTTGGAGACGGACATTCCTTTTGTGCATCCTTCATAGCATATACAGAGCTGATCAGACATTCTGTTCTGGCGGGTGCATACATAGCCTTTCCTGGGTTTGACAGTGGCTCTTGAAAGACCGGGGCCAAGCTCCAGACATTAATTGTCGACTGATAATGCATGCAGGTCACCTCTCCATTTACAGAGGCCAGAGCCAGCAAAACAGGGAGAGCATGCGCAAATCAACAGAGTCCAAATGCTCGAAAGGGGGCCCTGCATGAGCTTTTAGGACTAAATTTAAGTCCCAAGTCGGGACTGTAGCCGGCCGTGGTGGGTTTAATCGTCTTGCTCCTTTAAGGAACTTTATAATGAAATCATGCTTGCCTATAGAGGTGCCGGTTTCATGTGCGTATTACGCAGATATAGTTGCCACATACACTTTGAGCGTTGGCGGGGTGAGTCCTGCGTCTAATCGCTCTTGAAGAAATATAAAAATGTCATGTATGGCGCAGTTAACTGGGTCCTTCCTGTGTGAGGGACACCAATCAGTGAACACCTTCAGTGCATAGAGGTGTCTTGTGGACAGTGCTCTGGCTTGTAAAATGGTGTTCATGACTGAACACGTCAGTCCTGGCCAGGCACGGATTTAGAAACCAGAGGCCCCTGGGCACAAAATCTTGGAGCCCACTGTGGGTTTGCTGTGGGTTTTTCTTTAGTTTAAAACAAAACCACTTTCTCCAACTCCATTTCTTGTGATGTTAACTGTGACAGCAAAGGAGATCTATAAAACAAAAGACAAAATGGAATCTATCACAGAACAAAATCAACAGAATTTATTGCAATAAAGCAGATTATGAAAATACAGCCTAATAACATAACTAAGAATAACTATAGTCATGTCTGTACAGTCTGTCAATATCAAACTAGCTTCCCACAGTGACCACAATTTTATCTAAAGAGCTGATGTCACGATTCACTGTTGTCTGGCCTGTGTTTCTCCCCTGTCATCTGTTCCCAGACTACACTTCCCATAATTCCCTGCTCTCATCTCTGCCAGCTGTCCTTCATTGGCCTCACCTGTGTTTCATTAGCGGCGTACTTCACAGAATTAAGCCAGGCGGGTTTGACAATTTGGGAGTTCTCCCATTTCTTCTCCACCGTAGCCAGTCTTGGTGACACTACCCTGAAGGAAGTCTATCGGATTGGACTACCAACACGCCTGTGGAGGGAATTATGGGAAGTGTAGTCCAGGAACAGATGACAGAGGAGAAACACAGGCCAGACAACAGTGAATCATGACAGCTGACTTCGGAAAACAGCTGATTGTTGAGCACCTCTTTATCTCTCTCTCACTGTCTCTCCCCTTCACGGAGAAACAGATGATCAACGATCTTCTCTGCAGTGAACTGACGGAAAAAGACGAAAGATATAGGCTACTTTTAAAATAATATGTGAAATATTACGTGAAAGTACCCTGAACTAGAGAATGACTCATACATATTATGCATTGATAAGCCTAGACCGCATATCTGGTCATAAAAATTAACAGTCAACATTAATAAAGCGTTATATGATTTAAAAAGCAACTTATCATATGGGGACAGAGAGGTGGTGAAATGCAGGTGCTGTACTCTAGCTAAATCAGAAAAAATATTTCTTTAAGTGCACGCAGATTCGGTAGGCTTCGGCACCGATCCGGGCATCTATAATAATCAAAAAAGTAATAGATAGACCTACAATTTGAGGCTGTCAAACTGGTAATGTACGTTAACCTACCCGTCACCGCCGGGTCCCTGCCGCCTTCAATGGCTTCCGAAGAACCTGTTTCGGTTTCAGTCTCAAGCGGAGTCGGAGACTGTGGTGGTGGGGGGGCACTTGAACAGGAGTCGACTTTTGAAAAAAGTGGAGATGGTTGGAATATTTCTCCTAATTAAATCCTATCCTATCTTTCTCCCTTTTAACTTTCCGTTTTGTGGCTCCACTGCTTTACCGTTTTCTTATCCATGTTGTTTGTTTTTTCGATGTCCTCAATTCTCTTTTTTTCACACTTCTACCGCCGGTCTTGCCGCTATCAACAGTTTCCGCAGTAACCTGACTCATTGTCAACATCAGACACAGCCAAAAAACTGATCATGATACTTTTTTGTGTGCAAATAAATTATTGTTAACACATATACACACAAACACACACTCATTAATTAATTTTATTTTAATGTAATTTTAAATAAAAAAATAAAAAAATTAAAAAAAAGGATGAGGCCACACAGTTAGTAGGGTCTTGGAGGCCCCCTAGAGTTCGGAGGCCCCCGGGCACTGGCCCAATCGGCCCGGTGGTAAATCTGGCCTTGGTCCTGGCACGTGTTGTGCACCCCGTTCAGGAGCCACACATGCAGGTTCCACAGCTGGGGTTGGGGATGCCAGATTGTTCCTTGCACCTGAGAGAGGAGATCCCTCCTCAGTGGGATCTCCCATGGTGAGCTGTACAGCATCTCCATAATTTCCAGAAACCATGGCTGGTTGGGACATTTCGGTGCAGCTAACAGAACTGTTTCCTTGTACTCTTGGAGTTTGCATATGACAGAGTGGATCAGGCATACCAGAGGAAATGCATATTTGCGTTTTGCCGGCCATTTGTGTGCCAGTGCGTCTGTTCCCAATGGGGCTTGCGACTTCAAATACCAAAGGGGACAGTGGGTATTCTCCACTGAGGCAAATAAATCGATATCTGCTTTGCTGAATATTTCCCAAATCGTCAGTACAGTTTGAGGATGAAGTCTGCATTCGCCCGGTATCACCCCTTGGCGTGAGAATTGGTCCACGCCTGAGATATATATCACTCTCAGGGTGAGGAGATGACACATCAGTCTCAACAGTGATGGTGAATGAATTCCACCTTGGCAGTTTAATTATGCCACAGACAACTGTCATGTTGTCTGAGCGAACCAGGACATGACATTTAGTTATTTCCGACTGAAAAGCCTTTAAGGCTAGAATTACAGCCGATAACTCTAGGCGGTTGATATGCCACGCCCTCCTCGCACCTGTCCAGGTGCCGAAAATAGGTGTCTATCGCACACCACCCCCGCAACATGTGTTGGGAGCATCCATAGTCACACTTTCCACCTGACAACTTGTCCCAGCACGACACCTCGCTGGTAAAACGCAGGAGAATGTATGAGCATCTTGTGCATTTGCAACAAGTGCTGTATTCTTTATTGCAATTTTTATTACACAGAAACAACATTTTACAAAACATTGTGAACAACAACATTCCACTGCCGACTAACAGTAGTGAGGAGGTGGGGAACAATGTTCTGTGTCTCCAATCGAGCCTTCTTCGGAGCACCGGATGGAACCACAGGCTCCATTTTCCATTTCAAAGCGTTGTGCCTGTCAGGAGCGCTTCCGCTGTGTGGAGTATTTCGTCCCGTTAGTGATTTCCTGCGTGGCCTCACGGGTGGCTCGGCGGTGGCAGGTGCTGACGCTGAGTTCGTGGGCATGGGTCTTTTGAGTCGGGTGCTGGCTTGAGACGATTGCTGCTGAGTCGCTATGTAACGCTCAGCAAACGTACTCACTGCACCACCAAAGAGGCCGGGTGAGACACAGGAGCATTCAACAGAGATGTTTTCTCTATGTCACTCATCTCCAGAACTATGGACTTGCCGATGGCCTGCGTCATGACTTTCGTGGCACGCAGCGCTAAGTCTGTAGCCGGTGCGGAGCTCTTTGAAAGTTTCTGGATTAAAGCCTTGCTCGTGCATTCATCTGAGGAGCTTTGCTTGGAATACCTAGAGCACTGCCATTAGTCCGGTGGCGTAGTGAAAATACCGTTACCGAGATGATAAAAGCACCAAATTTTGCATGGTGTTTCCTTAGGATCTATAGTGTAATTTTGGCCTAAAAGCCCTCAGAATTTTTTTTTTGTAACATGTCATATTAGAAGTATATCATTATCAATGAAATATGCTTAAAAACACAGCGATTTTCAAGTTCCTGCACAAGATAAAGTATTCAAATGAATCCCAAAGTTAACATTTATGTTTATTTATGAACTTTTACATAACAAAAGCTTCAATACATGTTAAAGTATTATCAATATGGTCTTTATTGGCCTTGTAATTGATAATTATGAATCGTTACAGTTGCATTTGCAAAGAGGTGAGCAGTCTAGACTTGCTTTGCCACATTTGCAGGTGGAACAATCCCCCTTACAGCAACATTTGATAAGTTCTCTGCAGGCTGTGGGGACTTCTGGAAGTGTCATCCAAATTGGTTCCCAGGACCCTGATTTCTTGGTCCATCCATAGTCCCTTGGAGAAGGAATACCTTGCTGTGAGAGTGTGCTGGTCGCCCAGATTCCAGTCTGATAAACTGCCCGTCTGATGTGCTGCAGTAGAGTATCTTGGGTGGGTGGCAGTTTCTCCATTGTCCTACTCCCATGGCAGAAGAGTTCTTTCCTCTTCTGGACAATGGAGCTTGAAGAACTGGATTTGTCATACAAGATGACAGTCAGTCTCTCAAGCTTTTGGAACTGCCATGAAGCAGCATCTAATTTTTGGAATGGATTTCTGGCAAGGGAAGCAAATACTTCAGTGGCTTCATCATAGGCTTGCCAGGCCCGCCAAACTGACTTCTTACCCTTCCCAGTGAAAGCAGATGTTGTATCACACCCTGAATAGGCATGGAACATCAACAGTGCTTGAGACTTGTCCTTACCCAGACTTTTACATATGCTATTGACATGGTAAAATCTGTACTTTTTGCCCATGCCAAAAGCCACCCAGATGTCAGTCAAAGGTTGAATCACCAGTAAATCATGGAATAAACCTGCAAGAATCACAATGACATCAGTGTCCACAGTACGCACATGGACAGTTTTTGCTCCTTGCTCCAGGGCATGCTGTATATGAACCACAATCCGGGTGTCTGCCTCTTCATGATTGCAACTGCTCATGGTACTGCTGGAACCAAATGAAGATACAGCTTGCCCTGATGTGATATACAGAGATTTGTCTGGGGGCCAGTTGAACTCTTCAGTCTTAGATGTCAGAAAGGCAAAAAGCTCTTTCTTATTCATTGGATCACATAGGAAATCCATCCAATTGCCTGGCAGCTTTGTTTGGCCAGACACTTTCCTGCGTACACCTTGACCCCTCTTTTGACGCTTAGACTCCTTCAGACTGTCCGAGATGTATGCATCCCATACAATATCCAACCTTTGTGTATCCTGTAGCTGCCTCTGCAGGTAAGGGATGAAAACATTACTTGCATATTCATTAAATGTGTTCACTGTATTAGTAGACAGACTGTGGACAATGACCGCTCCATCCAAGATTTTGCAGTCAAAGCATGAGGGTGGCTGTGATTGCCCAGGGAGCTCAAGGCATTGAAGTAAGTCAGACTTTGTGCCTGGCAGGTGAATCTTTCCAAAGTCAGAGAGGGAAGGAGGGAAGGACTGTACTTCATGTGCAAAGAATTCATCCAAATCACTCTCACGACTTTGCATTGCAATATACAGCTGACCAAATAGTGTCACGTTGTTCTGGAGCATTTTAATCTTCTTCCCATGTGTAGATAATGTCTTGCGTCGAGTTTGCTTGAAGAGTTGCAACGAATTCCTTTTGATTGGATCATGGATGGATTGGCTGCGATCAGTAAGCACCTTTGTGACAAACTGTTGATATTGTTTCTTGCCTGTGTCTTCTAAGATGAACACTGTTTTAGCCACAGATTCATCTGCACAGTTACGGCTGTCAAGAGTGACTAGATCTTTAAAATCATCCAAGAAAGGGTTGCCCATTCTTTTAATAGTTTCAGACAGGTTGGCTACATGTCTTTGAAATGTCTTCTGTGTGGAAAGACACTGTTCATGATGCTGGAAGTTCTTAGGATTATCTATGTCATTTTCAGGAAGAAAGTCCTCTTCAAATTCTTTCAGCAATCTTCCCAACTCTGGTCCAGAGATCATCCATCGTCTGAAAGCATTT
Source organism: Xyrauchen texanus (assembly GCF_025860055.1). Classification (NCBI taxonomy): domain Eukaryota; kingdom Metazoa; phylum Chordata; class Actinopteri; order Cypriniformes; family Catostomidae; genus Xyrauchen; species Xyrauchen texanus. Next base: position 25,420,072 of record NC_068280.1, on the reverse strand, counting down.
GGGTTTTCTGTGAGACCAACTGCACCACCGCAACCTTTCACAATCTTATTCTCTTGTTCATGAGCTTGGTCGAAAGGTATTGCAGAGAACTTTTTGTATGTCTTTGAGAGAACCCAGTGTGAATGCTTTTCAAACTCATCCTTGATGGTACTGGGCAAAGACTTCATGTCCCTGATGTGGACAGACACCCATCTTGCATAGTTTGTATGGTCCAAGGCAAAAAATAGAGGGATGAGTTCTTCTAAAACTTCTACATATAGAAGGAAGTTCTTCTCTCTGTGAGCTCTGACAAAAATGAGAATGAGGGTTTCATATCTTAGTATTATATCCCAATACATGAAAGTTGGACTCTTCTTCAGCATGTCATTTCTCCAAGTGATAAAGGTATCTTCATCTTTGGGGCCAGCAATAAGCCTAAAAGCTTCCTGCTGCAGATTGTGAAGTGACAGTAGAGTGACTTGGTGGGCATGCCTGGTGCGAGTTAGGTGTGCTGCTTTTAGAAATGAGTCAGCCTTTCCAGAAGATGCTACTTCTGATTCAGTGAGTGCTGTTGTCCAACCAGAGCAATCTAAGAGGTCGCCAAGTGTATTCCAGAGGGCCATTTCTGTGTGTAATCCACCTAGCATAACTACATGAACTCTTTCACCATGTGTGTCTGGCCATTTCCATTGCACTAACTTTGCCAGAGCGAAAAGAGGCTGGTCAAATGTAGTAACTGGGATTTGTCCAGGATTAAGTAATTCAATAGCTTGTCTAAGAACATTCATGCCATGTTTAATCATGGCTGGAGTGGCAGATTTATCATAAAACAGAGGAAGGAGTGCACATTTTGCTGGGGGGTCTTCCACCAATGGTTGCATAGAAGCATGATATGCAGACCATGCAACTGCATCATCACTGTCTAGTTCTCTCTTCTCTAGAAGTGGCAGTGCATGATTGACCCACCTGTTTTCCTCTTCTCTAGCATTATCCAATAAACCCATAGCTGTAACTACACTACACTCTGGCACTGAAACAGAAGTATTTTTCAGAGCTACAGCGGGGACAGTGGCAAAAGTGTCAGGAAGAGCTTTATTTTTATTTTCAAAAGGTGGTATCATAATGGGTGGTCTCTGTACACCACAGTCATCCTTAGTTGGAAACTGAAACATGCTGATTCCAGTACCATGAAAGGAGCCTACAGAAGTGGTTGAACTTGGGTCATAGTTAAGGTTATCAAGGGCACCAACTGTGAAGAGCCCTTTCCGGAGACAAGCTGGAACCACAACACCATCAACTTCAAAGCGTTCACATGTGGCTTTAGCAAGCCAGTCTTCAATTTGAATAACTCTGTCATATGAAATGCTAATACCCATTTGGTTTAATTGCTGGACCAGCTGCTTGCTTCTGGTTTGTACATGTACATTAAGGCCTATGTAAATAGGGAGTGGTGGTTCACGTTCAAGGCTGTGTCTGGTCATCCTAGCAGTGGGTGTTGCCCTTTTCTTTGTGTTATAAAAAAAGCCTTGTCCTATTGTGAGGCAAGCCTGAGACTCACATTTATCTTGATCTTTCAAGTTGGAGCCATTCATTATCATCAAGATAAGAGACTTTAAGCTTGAAGGAAGTGAGGTTTCTTGACATCTTTCTGGGAAGGAGCCAGTGAATTTGAAGCCTGTATGGTTGAATATGTCATTTCTAATAATCTTCGCAGCTTTTGCCAGGATGAGAGCATCTTCATCAAAATCTCTCTTCCTCAGAGCTTCCCTTAGCATATTTCTCATGCCCTCCTTGAAAACAAGAACTGTATTCCTTCCATCAAATTGTTCTTGTGCATCTGGAAAGCATTGAAGCAAATGATTTTTAAATCTGGTTTTGTTGACTTGCTTACTGACACCCAGTTCCTGAAGTCGATTTACATACAAAGAGTGGAGCTCAGATAGCATAAAGAGAAGGACTCCAGAATCAACACATTTTTCAATGTAGTCCTGAAGTTCAACGAAAGCTGAGACTCATTCATATTTTCATCTATGTTTTCTGGACATTGGTAGCTCTTACTAGCGAGTCCACGGTAGCAATTTCTCAGCTTTACAAGGCATGGTAAATGGTATTTTGCCTCAATTGCAATTAAATCTCCTCCAATTATCCTTGTCATAAGCCTTGTGTCCTTAAGTTCAGTGATCATGGTTCGGATATTCTTGTCAGTATCAAATGTTGATACTTCATGGAGAGCACCTTGATCTATGCCACCCTCACAGAAGAAGCACTTTCGAACATCCAGTCGTTGGCGTTTCATTGGCTTTCCCGTCCAGATTCAACAGCATTCCGCATGTTCTTCTTTGTCAGCTTTCATAAGCTTTGAATTGTTAAACTTTAGATGGCAAGATTTGTGCCAAGAAGCAGAATGTGAAGCAAAATTGGTAGCAGTTTCATCATTCCCAAAATAGAGTTTAGTTGGAAGATTGTCAATCGCTCTGAATTGCTCGACATTAGCAAGAAATAATCTATAGGCATGAGATTTATCACCACTTGTCCCAGGTGTCTGCAAGGTACAGCTCAGGGGTTCAGATGTGTCTTTCTGGCAAATAATACATAGAGCCCAGTTCAGCTCCATGTTGAAGTTTCAGAAACTAATGTTATGTAAGCATAAAAGTTATTATTATACCGTTATTTAGAATGTGTCACTTTATGGTTTCCATGGCCATTGCTTGTCACGTGACACACCGCAGCAACAACAGAGAATGAATGATGATCTGCTTTTATGTCATTTTTCCTTTTTTATTCAAAATATTCACACATTTGTTAGATATGGCATGAAATATCTGATATTCCGATTGTCAAATATATGCAAGTGGAAGTGTTTTGTTGTTTAAACACCTTTATAACGATCGCGTTAGTTGAGCTGTATGCGCGATGGGCGTCGTCATCTAGTTTGTGCCGCAGACGCAGTTCAGAGAATCGGATCTGTTGGATTTTACAACACGTGAATTCATCCACTTCACCCGAAATACATAAAAGTAAGTGGCTGGTGAACTGGGAGACGAATAGAGTAAACTTTAAAGTCACTTACACAATGTGTATCTGATATGAATAAAACATTTCTAATTATGGAAAGGATTATTATTGGCTCTTCCTTTGACATCAGTGTGTATTTTACAAACTCTAAATGTATTGTTTTTTTTAGTACTTAAATGTCTGAAACCTAAAATAAACATTATGTGGTTGAAAACATTGAAAAGTTGTGATATATGACAGCTCTGAGCGCGCCTGTCTCTGGCTCAGCGCCAGCCAACGCGCGAAAGCACATTTTGAATTTAGCAGTGCATGCACTGACCGTTCTAATCACACCGGTGCAGTACGTGCGAAAGGGTTAATGTGATGTGATGCAGCCTAACATAAAACTAATGACCAAACTATGAACTTAGTAGAATAGCTATGAATGACCTAGTTGAATTGAAAAATAAAAGAGAAAACCAAGATCTCTTAACATTTAAGCATTTTTGCTGCCTTTTTTAATAATTCTGCCTATATTATACAGGGCTTTTTGATTTTTTTTTAGGTATAAGGTGTCTTGGCACTCTGTTTTACACTTATAATTTGGAAGATCTACTGGCCTGAGCACAAATTAACAAAAGGAAGCTTATTCAGTGGTCTTAAAAGGCCATTATCCTGAAAGTTTTACTTGAGATGGAAAAAAAAACAAAAAACGTTTTTCACGAATATTGTTTTTTAAGTGATTTGACACTAAATTTCAATATTTCAGCTGGGCTCCTAGGCTGAAATCATTCAGGAGGTCCTAAAGAATCTTCATGTAAAATTTGGTGCTTTTATCACCTCGGTAACGGTATTATTTAATATGTGCACTACCCAACTGGACTACATGGCGTGGAGTGCTGATCCAGCTTGTCCTGCCACAAGTAGGCTATCGCCGCCCGTGTGGATGTCTGTCCAGGGGCGTGGCCACAAGGGTGGCACGGGGTGGCAGCTGCCACCCTAAAAAATAGCTTTGCCACCCCATTTGCCACCCCAGATGACAGCTGGAGGGGCGTCGGCTTAACTTCCCCCCATCTTAGGCTACTTCAATCGATTGGGTCACGAAAAGTACTTATCAAATATGATCTATAATTCACAATAGTTTTAGTTTTAAGTCTGATGTCTTTATTATGTAGATAAAGTGCATTTCTGCCCCTGCAGCAGGCTAGTGTAAACGGCAGATCGGTAAATCCACGGGTGACGGAGCGCAGCGAGCGCTGCTGCAGTAGCCTAACTGGAGTGTGCGCGGACTCGTCTCGGAGGAAGAATGCGCTCGTCTTGTCCAGAGTGGACTCCGAGTAGCCTATAGTTGTGAGAATCTCCACGAATACGAAAGCAAATTTTTCATTTGAATCGCATATTCTGACAGGTGTAATGGTACTGAAATTGTCATTCAAATCACAGTGATTTCAGGAGACAAAACTTGACAAAAAAAGCATGTGGAGAAATTATATGTGTTAACTATATACATTTTTTTAAATTAATATATTAAAAGCTTTTTATTTAATTTTACATAAACATAATTAAAACATATATTCAACATTTAACATATCTCCAAGATGATCTTACTTGGTTTGGGATTAATTACTAATTGCTATTAAAATGTAAATGTATCAAAAGTAAATATAGCCTAAGCAAATATTAAAATGGCAAAGCAATAAAATGTCTGTGCAAATAATATTTATTGGGACAGTGTTCGTCATATAGTGATGTCACTGGCATATCTTAAGTTCACCCCTCCCCCATTCTTTAATCATTTCACCAAAACTACAACATGTGGCAGGCCCGCGACCACCAGGCTGAAGCCGTTTAGACTGTTCTCTTTTTTAATGAGCTTTTCCGTCTTGCAAAAATAGCTGTTGTGCTACCTGTGAGTAGTGCCTCATGTGAGCGCAGTTTCTCTACGCTGAAACTTGTTAAAACACACTTGCGCTCCACTATGTCAGATGGTAGATTGAGCAATTTGTCAATACTTAGTATTGAGTCTGAGCGGTCAAAGGCAATAGACATGGATGTTTTCCTTAAACGTTTTTGTGCACAGCATGGTAACCGGCGAATTCAGCTCTTCTGATTTTTTGGGTTCTCATGTTTGACTATTTGTCTGAGTCAGTCTGACTAGTTTAACTGGTTAACAATCATTTACAGTAGTATTTCTACTTCTCTGTGTCATATTCAGATTTTTTTGTACAGATAATGAGTTAATGGCTGCTGCCTTACATGTTTGACTATTTCATATTTGAGTCTGATACTGTTTTGCTACTCTGGTTGCTCTTAGCTTTGCTGCTTTTATTTGTGTTTTATGTGATGTTATGCAGGTATTATTTTCGCATTATTTAGGCTATCTGGTTGTTCTGTAAAGAACTTTGGTCCGCCTAGTGGCTGTTGTAAATCAGTTATCAGTAACTGTTGTAATCAGTTACAGTAGTATACTGCATCTTACAGAATATGCATAATTTAATTTAATTTAATGCAAGTTTTATTGTTTGGTAATCAAAATATTCTGGATTCCTTATCTTTTTGATCAATATGAATAAATAAATGCACTTTGAGTACAAATTAAGGAATCAATTTATTTTAATTACAAGTGTTCGTTTCTACCAGTAATCTCCACTAAAGCAAGGGCATTTTTTCCATGATTACCCCATTAATATGCTTACACACACATTTTCATGCACACACATTATCACACATACACTCATACACACTCTCTCTCACTCTCTCTCTCTCTCTCTCTCTCTCTCTCTCTCTCTCTCTCTCTCTCTCACACACACACACACACACACACTCAAAAACATACTCCTACACACAATGTTAGAAACAGATTGAAAACGATTGTACTTTAAAGATTTCTTATCCAACGTTAGTATTACAGGCTTCATCTTTCAGTTGAAATGGCTGATAGTTCAGAATTTACTGTTAGCCCTCTCTGAACATCAGAAATTCATTAAAATAAGCACATGTCCCTCATAACCAGTATAACACTTTTATTTTTATTTTTTTACATATATCATGGGAAGCCTAGTTGCCACCCCTCATTCAGCTCTTGCCCCCCCTTTGCCACCCCAAATATAAAATCCTGGAAACGCCACTGTGTCTGTCTACACACCTTAGAAGGATGTATGGGGCGTAATTTCCACAGCCTGTTACTCATATGGCAGAAGTGTATCGCTACCGCCTCCTCAGGGGGTAGTTGGGCATAGCCATTTTTTTCCCTGTGCTCCACCTTCATGAGAATGGAATCACTGCGCATGCGCGCTGAGAAGGGCGCGTACCAGGACCTAGATAGTTCATCATGAACTTCGGGGAAAAACAGGGCAGATCTGTGGGATGCAGCCGCTTGACGTCATCCGGACTGCTAGAACCACTCATCAAAGTCGAGACTGCGCGAAGCATCTCCCTGTCAGTGATGCGTACATGGTCCTTATCCACTGACCATTTGCCTGATGTGGCGAGAGACATGACATCATCATCATCCCCAGCACCCAGCATATATATATATATATATAAAATAAAAAAATATTCAGAAAATTAAAATGCATTACATTCTTCTAGCACAAGAGTTAATCATTGATAAAACAATATAAAAGTGGCTTTAGAATACAATGTATTGTTTATTATCATATTATTGATCATAAGTCAATCATTGGCATACAGTTCACAGCAATCCATTTCACAAGTTAATTTGTCAATCAGTTGGAGATTTATTATGAGGGCTTGTAACCTTTCAATGAACCCGAAAATGTACACCTCCATCAGACATTTTTTTTTTTTAGAAACAAGCCAGGAGTATAAATAGGGTGACCACCTGGCTATTGCTCTATTGCAGGTCAGCAGACCTGATTTTGCGGGACAATGCGGGACACGAGGGAGAGATAACTTACTATTATTGTACTAGGTGAATAAATATTTATTGTATATTAGATGTATTTTTGCAGTGATGTTAAATGTTAATGACGGCACTGTGAATGTCACTCAGTTTGGCATAAGGTCTACGGTACAAACTAATTTTAACAGCTCAGACCTACTCAATGTAAATATAATGAAGTGAAAATAATAATCTAATCATTAAAAAGCACATTTCCAAATAAGCACATCAATTCCATTATTAAAGACTAGAAAGATTAAATGCGTTCTTACCGGATTTAGTGCATCTTGAATTAAATGTTTTTGTCTGATCTGGCTGCTTCGAGTAGGGCCTTCTCATTCATTATGACTGTAGAACCCCTGGCAGGTGTAGGTGTTCACTTTCACCAGGAGTTCACTTATGATGAGGTCCACAGATGCTCAGTTCCTTGTCTCTGTCCACGCAGCGGTCATCAGTGAAAACACCCTCTCCACGAACGCGTTGGTGACAGAAATGCTCAAAGCCAAAGATATCAGGACTGTCATGTTTGGGGCACTGAAATGCTTCAGCAGAGCTGTCCGTGAAACTTCGGTGGCATACCCTGCACTCTCCTTTTTTAGGGTCACCTTTAACTGGTTTTAACCATGTATATATTTTCTCCAATTCTTTATTATATGAACAAAGAGGCTTTTTCTTCTCGGGAGCTCCGGATAGACCCATTTTTCTGTTGCAGTTTTTTTTTTTCCAGTGTTTTCCCCGCTCTGGCAAGAAAAAAAGTCTGCGCTGCGCATGTTCAGTGTTTTCTTATTAACTTTTTTTTTATAGTGATTTTGTAATTAAAGGACGATGAAATTAAATAATGCCGAAATAATAATAAAGATAAAAAATTATACAGACAAAATTGAAATGCGGGACACTGCTTATGACTTGCGGGACGCGGGACAAAGCTTCCAATTTCGGGACTGTCCCAAAATGCGGGACAGGTGGTCACCCTACCATACAACCTGCGTCAGACATGCTTGTGTCGCGTCTCGGGTGTATTGCGTCATAAAAATTAAATGTTTAGGTCACTGTGTCAAGTTAAATATATTTTAATACTCAATCTTTAAACACATATTGAGATCCCTTAGTTCACATTTGAACCCTTAGTAACGCATATCTGTGTTGTTTTCTTCACTGTATAAACTGTGCTCACACAGCTGAAATTTAACTTAGTGCCCTCTGGAGTATACAGGTGGTACTACAAGCATCCGATTAACTGCGTTAATTATTTAACGCATTATTTTTTGTATAATTAATCGCGTGTTATTAACGCGTTAACTCGACAGCCCTAATATATATATATATATATATATATATATATATATATATATATATATATATATATATATATATAATTTATATTTCTATCACACAAATACAATTGCTTTTTAAATGGATACTCTACACCTGCCGCCACGCTGCAGAGAATCAGGATGCTGAGGTCCGTTCACCAGCGAAGTATCAGAAAGTCTTCGTCTCACTGTGCGTGCAGATGCACTCACACCCACCAGCTGCCAATATTGAGTAACCTCTGCACTGGTGGTGACACGATTCCGTAGCTGACTCCTCAGGAGGAGATGTCCTGGTGCTTGCTGGACACTCTGGGACGTCCTGAAGCCTTCTTCACTGCAGTTGAACCTCTCTCCTTGAAGTTCTTGATGATACGGTAAATGGTTCTTTCAGGTGCAATATTCTTTGCTGCAATTTCCTTGCATGTGAGGCCATTTTGATGCAAAGCGATGATCGCTGCACGTCTTTCTTTGGAGATAACCATTGCTAACAAGAACACAGAAAAAATTTCCTTGTGTACGTGAGAACACTTTGCAATAAAGCTCATTCTGATTCTGATTCTAAAATTAAAATAGCACACTCATACATCCAGCCAGGTTAACTAAAATGCTAATGATCAGGACACTCTACAAATGGTACATTTTCAGCTGTCGACTTTTAACAAGACATTACACATGTTTATAACTGAGACAAAATGATACAAACCTTAAGTCTCAGTATTCCTGTGATGACGTCCGTTTCTTTAAAAGTTTGTGGCCTTGGAGCTTATCTGTATGTCCTTGATTCCATGCTCATGAGAGCTGTGACTCCTAATAGTAAAACGGTTGAATTTATGGTTGAATGGTTGAAGATAGAATGAGGTACGATTGGATTAATGTGACTGTTATCTGATTGGCTTGAGTACACGATGAGTGGAATCCACCTATTTGTAGATTGGCTGGAGATTGTTTTATAGATTATCTGTTGTTGTGTAACTCTGTCTCACAAACTTTGTATAGAAACACCGGACTTGAGCAATCCGACAGCAAGGTTTTTGCGGGGGTTCTCACAGGTGTGCATGGATTGTTTGAGTTTAGAAGGATGGACGCCATTTGGTGATGCTGTGCAGGTTAATGCGTAGTACATAAGTAGTACATAATTATAGACACACATAAAAATTTTTAAATAATAATAATCATACATCCAGTAATGTCAGATATCCTCCCCATTTCTCCATAAACAAATTCAATTGACCTAGTCTTTTAATTGACCCTTCTTCAATGACCGCCATCCTCCTCATCATTGAGCACTACTCCTGAAATGAAGGCTCTCCAGCCTACCTCCAACCCCTTAAAAGAATCTGTTTGGTGATCATGACACTGGTTAGGACCCAACTCTTTATGTGTCTATTCTCAACATCGATGACCGCCCCATCGCCAAAATACAGAGTCTGGGGCAAAATGAAACCTGAGTGGCCAATACATCACACATAAAACTCTGAACCTTCAACCAAAACTCCGGGATCTTAACACACCCCCAAAAGACATTTGTTATGTCTCCATCCTCTGATTAGCATTGCCAGCAGGCGGGTGTGTCTTTAAGACCAAGCCTATACAATCTAGACGGTTTCAATAGAATTGATGTAAAATCTTGATGCAGACTTGACGTTTTTTTTAGAATCCTAGCCCACTCTCCCTCCTCTAATACCAAGTTTAAACCTTTCTCCCAAAATCTCTTGAGAGAAGTTGTAGAAAAGCAGTAATCACCACTCCCAGAGTATTTGCCGCTTTAGGGGGTTGTATGCTACTCACAAACATAGTACAGAGCAGGTGGTGCAGCTGTAAATATCTAAAGAAATTAGATCTGGGATCCTAAAATGTTGAACAGAATTTTCAAAGGATCTCAACTCTCCACTCTCATATAGGTCACTGAGTGTAGGAACCTCCCTCACAATCCACTCTGACCAGCAGAAATGAGATTTATTAATTTGGGGTTCAGCCATAAACTCGAGGCAACATTTAAATAAATGTCTGAATTAAACACTCTGGACACTTTTGACCCGAAGCCCTAAATGGCTGAGGTGCGTGAGCACCAGGTCCCTGTGTGCACACAGCATTGTTCTATTATTAGCCAGTTGTCAAGGTAATTACTTCCACGAAGCAATCTTGATGCCAGACGCTCACTAAAATGCACCATTTTGTCAGCATCTTGAACGGGAGTCTGTGCAAAGCCCGGTCCAAAACTCGCAGGTCCAAGATTGGCCACATCCCGCCGCCATTTTTGGGTACAAAGTAGGTGCTGTAAAACCCCTACTTCATCTCGGCTGAAGGGACAGGCTCTATTGCGTCCTTCTGTAGAAGGGCACTAGGATGACCTGCTCCTTGTTCTCCCTGACCTTGCACAACATCTGTGCAAGTAGGCTCACTGAGGGAAACGCATATTTGAATGTGACAGTATGTGCCATGGCGCCATGGCCATCTCGCAACTCGGACCCGAAGCCAGTGCTGAAGCGGTCTCATATGCTTCAACCCAAGCGGTGTGACCACCGCTGAGGATGCCATATGCCACAGGAGCCTCTGAAAAGATTTGTGTTTTGCTTGAACGTATGCAGGCAATTCAGCACCGGCTGCATGCGCTCATTTGTGAGGTGATCGTGATTCATGGAGACCGAGTCTTACTCCAACCCGAGAAAAGAGACGCTCTGAACTGGGAAGAGGTTGCTCATTTTTCAGTTGACCCGAAGCCCTAAGCGGCTGAGGTGCGTGAGCACCAGGTCCCTGTGTGCACACAGCAATTCTCGAGAGCATGCTATTATTAGCCAGTCATCGAGGTAATTACATGTGATCAACCGATCTTGATGCCGGACACTCAATAAAATGCGCCATTGCATCAGTATGTGCAAAGCCACCCTGCACAACCAGTCGCCTTTTTTGGTACGATGAAGTAGGGGCTGTAGAACCCTTTTTCATCTCGGCTGGAGGGACAGGCTTTATTGCATCCTTCTGTAGAAGGGTGGCGATCTCCGCATGCAAGGCAGCGGCATTCTCGCCCTTCACCAACTGAATTGCATAGCCGAGTTGGACCGTCCTGATCAACCATCGGGATGGGTTGGAGAGAGCAATCAATGCCTCCAAGCTCCGCACGAGAGGGACCAAGGGAATGATCAGGTCGGACGTACCGGCGGGCAGGGCCTCATGACAGGGCAGAGCCTGAGGTGCCACTTGTGACTGTGCTGAGTCCAGGGACATTGAAGCACTTACTTGGCTCCTTGTGACCACTCCCGGAACAGCCTGGGATGGGAGAGAAAGATTCTTGTCCTTGTAACCCGTGGAGACAAGTACGTTGGGGATGGATTTGTGCTACAGCTGGGCATGCGGGGGCAGGGGACACGTGCCCGGGGTGCCAAACTTGGTGACCAGCAGCCATGAAACAAGTGCGGAAACAGTTTTTTTCTTGAGAAGGTAGATACCGTAGCCCATCGGGCATGCGGCGCATCCAAAAGAAAAGGGAAATGAAGGCTCTCCACCAGGGGAAGGACTCCTTACCAGCTCCCGAAGCGCAGCTACTGAACTTCCTTGGCTGCCCATCTTAGGGGCACTTGAATCCTTCCGCAGGTTCTTGGCTGCCGGCCATGAGGCGGGTGGCATCTGCTTCCTGTGGGAGGGTCCACGCCAGAGCCGGCCCGCTGGGGCGGGCTGTGGCGGAGCCAGAGTTGTCTCTGCAGGAGGACGCCCCTGGCAATGAGCAGACGGGGTGTGGGGGAAGGATGTGTTTGATAGCCTCCGTCTGCTTCCTCACCATCAAAAACTGCCGGGCAAAGTCTCCGACGGTGTCGCCAAACAGGCCAACCTGGGGGATGAGGAGGTCAAGGAAACTAACCTTGTCGGTCACTCTCGACTCATCCAGGTTGAGCCAAAGATGACATTCCTGGACCACCAAGGTGGACATCGCCTGCCCAAAAGCCTGTGCCATGACCTTCATCACCCAGATGGCGAGATTGGTCACCGAGTACAGCTACTCCAACAATTCCGGGTCAGAACTACCCTCGTACAGCTCTTTAAGTGCCTTGGCCTGGTGCACCAGCGGAAGTGCCATGGCATGTAGGCAGATGCGGAACATGCAGAACCGTAGGCCTAAGCCGCCAGTGATGACGTGAGCCTACAGGCCCTGGATGGGAGTCTCGGATGGTTCCGCCAGGTGACGGTGCTCTGCGGGCACAAGTGCACTGCGACCACCTGATCCACCTGAGGAATCGCTGCATACTCCTTTGCCACCCCACCGTCGAAGATAGTGAGAGTGGATGAGTTTGCAAATGGGGTCCGGGCAGTAAAAGGTGCAACTCACGACAGCGTAAGCTCCTCATGCACCTCCAGGAAGAAAGGAACGGGGGCAGAGGCCGGCCTTGAGGGGCGCTCTGGCCCCAGAAGCCAATCGTCGAGCCGTGAGAGTTCGGGCTGGAGCAGAGGGTTCCACTCCACCCCCATGCTCGCGGCTACCCGGGCAAGCATGGGCGACAGCTCTGCGTCAGACTGCGATTGAGCAACCACACCCTTGGGTGGGAGTCCAACCGAGTCATCTGCGTCAGACATGACGAGCCCGCTCTCCGATGCTGCAATCGATAGCTCATCCTCTTCACGAGCTCCGAATGGAGCCACGAATCCGCCGTGAGACGAGCCCACGGTTTCGTTCCAGAACTCGTGCGGGGCGCATGAGCGTACTGGGGAATGGGAGGTCCGTGGGGGATTTCCCGACGGAGAAGCTCCCATTGAATTCCCCAGATCGCCCCCAGTGCTAACCGATTCCGCCTCATACCGTAGGTAGATGGACCAAGCCGGGGAGACGCTGGGGTGGCATTCACTATTACAAAGCCGTGACTGCAACATAGATATGGTCATATTCTCGCTATGAGAACATGAACCTTCTCCGTGTGGGAAGCACCCAGACATGTGAGACAGTGAACGTGGCCAACAGAAGTGGAGCGATAATGACCAAAACCAGGAATAACACAAACGAAAAGGCATCTTGAAAAAGATGCTTTCGTGAGTGCCACTCTTTTAGTAAGGAAATATTGTCTTTTAGGAGAATAAGCAGGAAAATCATCTCTTCTACTTTTGAAGTGCCCAGGGGTGATTCTCTACACAACACCAGTGCGAGATGGGGAGAACTGCTGTAATGCGGTGTAGAATCCAACAGCTCGTAAGAGCGAGAGATGAAAATGGCTTGCCAGAGTAGTTTCAGCTCAGTGAAATACAACCGCTCAGCTCCGAAGAAGAAATCTGAATGAGTGGCTGCATTTTCCCTCTTTTTAAACCCGTATGTCTGGGGGAGTGGCATGTAAATTCTACTCACCAATTTTCATTGACCTATTCTTAAAAAATCAAAAATGAATGGTGCTCCCAAGAGTGACACAATGTCGAGTGAGTGACAGAAGGGGAACCTTAACATCTCATCCTTTGCAATATGTTTAAAAACAATTGACATTCTGATCCCCTGATTAAAAAACACATTTCAATAACATTTCATTCTTTACCATCAGGTGTACAACAAAGGACAAAAAAAAAAGAAGAGCAGACATCACTGCTGAACAATAATTAATAGAGAATTGATGTATGTTTATTGTTTATAAAGGCTGTTTTGCATGGTTTTCATTTGCATATAATTTGTTAATCTTCTTAAAACATTACAATAAAACTTTTTAGTTGCAATTTTTTGTTATAACTGTGAAGACACCACACCTCATCCATCACCTTCTGGATGAAAACCACTGATATTCTGATACTCTGTTTAAAAAAAAACATTCTATCATTCTCCTTCTAATGTATAATGACACAGCATAAAAAGAACAAAGAATACACTTCACTACTGGGAAAAAAATAATGTTACTATACGAGACTCTACATGAGTATGTTTATTTTTATTAATGTTGTTTTACATACATTTTACATTTTTGTGTTATTTATTACTATTATTATTAACATCTCTAAACTAAACAATAGAAAATATTTTGTTTTCTTGTGTTGTAGGAATGTATAGTATTGTGAAAACACCACAAGTGTCACTTGACATCATGGAGACTTCCTTTGAGGACATTTACACCACAGATTGTTTACAGCAGGACAGCAGTACCAGAAAGACTCTATTCACCATTTTCAGTGACTACTTGAACACCAGCATATTCTAAAACCTTATGGGACACATATTTTCATGACATTCTTACATTCAATGTAAGACATCAGATTTTCAAAATTATTCTTTGCTTTGTCTAACCAAAATGTTTACCCTGCAACTAATGTAATGTTTTTTTGTGCTATATGACTATGTTATAAATGTAACTACCATCTGGTGACAACTCCCATGGGAGTGGTTTTGCATACAATAATAGTCAAAGCCAAAGAGTAGTACTGAAAACTTGCTAGTTTAAGCTCAATTCAGGCGGAGTGAGCTATGAACCGTCACCATTATATCCTTGAGCAAAGAACTTAAACCTAGCTTGCAACAGGAGTATTGTCTCTGAAATTGTGTATTGTTAAGTCATTTTACATGTAAACATGAACTGACTGTACTTGAAATGTGCCTTTCTCAAAATGAAAACGTTTGCTGTAGTTTTAGGGTATACATTATACTTAATGTCAAAAGAATGATTGTATGTCTGTATTGATCAATAATAAAACTTGCTGTGATACTTACCACCAGGGGCGTATCCATCATTTCAAAAGTGAGGGAGACAAAAGGTTTTGTGCTGAACACAAAGTGTATAAGATAGATATTTTGATTTTAAATTCAGAGGTAACTTTGTTGCTTTAATAACAAATATTGGGCTAAATTATAAGGAAGCACGTCATTTATTAAATGTATTCTCCAGAAATTTTTTAACTTCTTACAACTTACACTGTAAAATGATTTTTATATTATGAATCTATTTCTTCATAATATATCCTTTCAAATATTTTTGTTGGTAATGTAACCAAATGGATGTTGTCAAAATGATTTGTTTTTCATTTAAAAAAGCAGTTAAATTAAATGTTACCACAGCAGATATTTTTTTTATCTAGCACAAACTACCTGACAAAACAATTTTATTCACATTACATCAGAGTGGTAAAATCAATCAAATATACAACAATATTTTCCTTATAAGACAAAACACAGAAACAACACTTGAACTGTATTTTTACATTCTTTAGAATTTTTTTAAACGCTTTATTTGTTACACCTAACAAGGTTAGATCAAGTAAACTTGTCAAGTAACAATAGCATGTTACCACTTTATAGTGATCTTCCCTGTGACAGATGGGTTTGGTTTAACAAAGACTCAGAGGAAACAAAGTGTGACATTTTGATAATGAAGATTTGGCTGGAAATAAATCCAAACAGTATAAAGCCATGTAACTACTGTATTTCGCATTCAGGGAGCAGAATTTGACATTAAATAGCAAGAGAAATCAATTATTTCCTAGGTGGATAATGTTCTATGAATATTATATGTATAATGTATATTATACATTAAACACACAATTGCCAAATTTGGCAAATTAACTGGTCACAGTTGCACAGTTGTGTCCCACCATAATCCAGTGTTGGATGAAAACCATGAATACATTTTGGTATAGGCATGAGTCCAGTTTACACACTTAATTAAAAGAAAAGGATAGTTGGCAGGGCTGGACTGGGAAGAGAAATCGGCCTGGGATTTTACATAGCAACTGGCCCAAAATGTTTTGAGTGGGGGTGGTGCATATAGTGGCACCTTTTTGTGGTCCGTTCTGCATTACGCGGCGGTTCATTTTAGCTTATCGCGGCCCAATCGGCCCGTTTAGCGGCCGACCCACTGTCATGCTCGGTTCTCCCGATTGTCAGTCCACCCCTAATCCACCCCAAAGTGCGTCGGCCCACCGGGAAAATGCCCGCTATGCCAGATTACCAGTCCAGCCCTGAGTGTTGGGGAGTAACTAGTTACATGAAAGGTGTCATTTAATAAAAAAATAAATGTAACTGTAATCTGATACAGTTACTGAGAAAAATGTGTAATTAAATTACAGTAACTTATGAAAATGTTAATGATTACAAAGGGGGTTACATCTGAATATTTTCTTAAAAAAAAAACTAGCATCGTGCACATCAAAAACAGGCAAAGCAACAAATGAATATGGCCTCCTGCCATTTAAAGGCTGTTAATAAAGCGATGCTATTCTGTTGTTTTTGATTGGTTCTCTTATTTGAATTTGCAGCACACCACGTCTGCCAAAGCTTTACAATGAAAGCTTTAGGCTACAACCTGTCTGAGAATTACTACCATGACGAGTGATAAAAATGCATTCCATATCTGGAAATTGAAAAATCCTCCAGAAATCTGAAAAGGGTTGCAAATATAACAGTTCAGTGCAAAAAATGTTTGCCAAATACTAAAATGCTATCGAAGGTTTCAATGTCAAACCTGAGGAAGCATCTGGTGGTATGTATACTTAGCCTACAGTCTAAGCAGTCATTACTTAAAGTAGCAAAGGCATTGCCTACTCCCACCTGCCACACCATGCTACTAATGTGTATTCAAGATGTATTTTAGCTCTGTATTGCTTGGTGCATGTCCTGTAGTTTTTTTAACAATGTTAATCTCCATTCATAATAAATTTGCTAGTCTGCTAGCTAGCTAAAGACGTATTTACCAGCCACACTTCTATTTATGGACACTTTGACCTAAATAGTTGGTTGGTTACCATGTCAAATCTAATATTACAGTTATTTCAGCATTGTAGCATAACCTACATTAATGACTCACAAGTTGTGAAATTCAGGGCACCAATAATTTTAAATCTGTATTTAACCTCAGAACGATCTCAAAGTAAAAAGAGGTGCCAAAGTCTGATTTTGTCGTGGCTGTGCGTTAAAATAAAAATATTATAATCTTAATTCAAGTGATGAAGGATTTTGAAAGTCTGACAATAATCAGTGTTCATTACTACTGTAAGGTTAACCCCACGTTTGAAAATGATTAACAGTTGAAAACATTCATTAGAAATTTAGTACAGTAATAAAAAAGTAATTGAATGTAATCAGTTAAATTAATTTAATAAAGTAATTGAAATAGTAACACTGCTTATTACATTTTAAATAGGGCAATTTGCAATCTGTAACCTATTACAAGTAACCTTCCCAACACTGCAACCATATACTATATAATATCATAGATCACTATCAAAACATGAGCAGATGCCAGATGACAATTTATGTTGCTTGATATCACAGTAAAAAGTAAAACTAATTATTGGGAAGTATTTCCCCACACTTATTTTGTGTGTAACCAGTGCCTACAGATTTAAATTACACTACATGATGAGCTAATTTCTTAAGATATTGACCCTTGAATTTGAATGTTAACATTTACATATTCACACATTTGCTGTACAAAACTGTGAAAAAGTCTGGTTGACAAACCAAGGTTATATTGAAAATGCGAGAGATGCTTGCCACAGATTTCTCATGTACCCAGACTTCAAAGCAAATGTGCCAAAGAGAATTTAGGTTAAAACAGTAATTGTTATTGTAGTGATGTGATTGTAGTGACAGTTATGATGATTTTATGCAAAATAATTGACAAAGGACAAATACTTGAGGTGTATCTAGTATTATTAGGCACAACAATGACAAAGAATAACTAAAGCAGTCTTAGGCAAAATGGTTGAAAAACTATGAATATTATCAATTGCAATGGGACATAAAAGCTTATTACTTTTGACCAACAGGTGGTGCTGTCACCAAATTGATATGGTATGATCAATGTGTGGTCATGATGATACACAAAGTTTCATGTCAATACACCAAAGTGTTGCCAAGAAAGCCAGTCTGGCACCGTGCCATTGAATTCATTGTTGTGTTAAACGAAAATGGTTTGGTCTATCAACACAAAATCCATAACTTTTTGTCGGCATGGTCTGAAGGTGGTCTGATTCGATTTTGGTTAAATTCTGACAAATGCTTTCTGAGGAGTTCGAAGGTTTTTTTGAGGATTTCAAAATGGCAGACAGGAAGTTCGATCGACCATGGCATAATTGGTATCCACGCTCTCAGCATGACACACGGAATCAAACAAGACTGGTCTTGACAATAGCATAAAATAATAATCAAAAGTTATTAGTATTTTATGAAAACTTGGTATAACTTTTGACCAGAAGGTGGCACTGTCCAAAAATCTTTTTGAGTACCTTCAGGGTATTGTGCCAATGACACATAATTAGGGCCCAAGCCTTGAAAAGGCAAGGCCCTATTGTTTTCGTTAGGATTATTATTAGGGCCCAAGCCTTGAAAAGGCAAGGCCCTATTGTTTTCGTTAGGATTAATATTATTATTATTTTTACGACTATTGGGGCACTTTTGGGGCTCTTAACGTGCTCGAAAACTCTTGAAACTTTGCACGCGGGTCAGAACCCGCGGCCATTAGGGCCGGGCTGAAGCTGGTACCCGGGCGTGGCAGGGGGGCTCGACGGCGCCCCCTGGAACGGGTCCGAAAACTTGGTCCATAAATCAAACACGCTTGCATGTAATAATATGAAACTCGGTACACATATAGATCTCATCGTTTCATATATCCTTCATACTTTTACTTTTTACCTCAGCCCAACAGGAAATCGTCTATTTAGGGTTTTTTGGAAAACGCATGCAATGGAATTTGAAATACTCCTCCTAGAGAATTCCACCTATCACCACGAAACTCGGTCAGCATGAAGTCAAGACATTGAGGATGAAAAATTGCCGGCGGATTTTTGATATGTCGAACGGTTTGGCCGTGGCGAGGAAACGAAATGATGGCGCGAAAAGAGAAACAGGAAGTGTGTTATAACTTCTGCATACATTAATTGATGTCGATGAAACTTCAGCAGTGTGTTCACTGTAAGAGGCCGATCGCATGGATGTGACTATTGTGAGTCAAAGTTATAGCGCCACCAACTGGCAGAAGGAAGTGTGTCACTTTCACAATGCTTTGAAATCACCCTCTTATTTTTACCCGATTTACTTAAAACTTTAGGTGTATAATGTAAACACACGGCAGATGTAGACATGTGAAAGGATTATTGGTATCTTCGATACTGTTGCCGCGGCAATGCTTCAAACTCGAATATTCTTTTTTGATGCTTTTGAGACTCTTAGCATACTTGAAATTGCATGAAACTCGACAGACACATCACATTTATTAGCCAGTAGACATGTGCAAAGTTTCAGAAACGGGCGTGGTGCAGGGGCTCAGTAGCGCCACCTTTTGACAAAAGTGGGGGGGTTGCTTTACACTTTGACCCACAGTCACAAAACTCAGTAATTATATTGTTCTCATCGAGCCAGACAACTTTCTAATTTACAGTCATTAGCTCAGACCAACAGAAAGTCAGATATTTTGGTTTGAATGTGGATGTTTTGGAGAATTTTCTCTGCCTCTCTCACTGACCCTATGTCTCTCTGTGTCTGGGGGGAGGGGGGTGATTTGGCTGTTGAATGAGAATGCTTTTATTTTGGTTTTTCAAGGTTTTGGGGCCCTTATCGTGCTCGAAAACTCTTGAAACTTTGCACACGGTCGGAACCCGCGGCCATCAGCGCCGGGCGAAGATGGTACCGGGCGTGGCAGGGGGCTCGACAGCGCCCCTGGAATGGGATTCGAACACTTGTCCATATATCAAACATGCTTGCATGTAATAATATGAAACTCGGTACACTTGTAGATCTCATCGGGCCGAACAACTTTCGTGCTCTAAGTTTTACGCCAGCCCAACAGGAAGTCGGCTATTATGGGTTGTTTGGAAACACGTGCTCTGGAATTATATATATTCCTCCTAGAGAATGAATCCAATCGCCACCAAACTCGGTCGGCATGAAGTCAAGACATTGAGGATGCTACATTCCAGACGGATTTTTGATATCTCGAACGGTTTGGCCGTGGCGAGGAAATTGATTTAGGACTAAAAAGGACACATGAAGTGTGTTATAACTTAGTTAGTTCTATCTACAGTTACAAAACTCGGCGTGTATATTGTTCTCGTCGAGTCGAACAACTTTCTAATTTACAGTCATTAGCTCCGACCAACAGAAAGTCAGATATTGTGGTTTGAATGTGGATTTCTTGGAATTTTTCTCTCTCTGACTGACAGAGTGACCGCTCCCATTCTATGTTTTCTCTCTCTCTGTCTCTCTCTGACAACGTGCCCCCTGCCAATTCTCTGTGTGTGGGGAGTGGAGGGGAGGGGGAGGGAGAGGGGATTTCTCTGTTGGGTGAGATTTGCATTAAGATATTGTTTTTTAAGGTTTCCGGGACTTTTGGGGTCCTTAACGTGCTCAAAAACTCTTGAAACTTTGCACACAGGTCAGAACCCGCGGCCATCAGGGCCGGGCTGAATCTGGTACCCGGGCGTGGCAGGGGGGCTCGACAGCGCCCCCTTGAACGGAGTCTGAACACTTGTCCATATATCAACATGCTTGCATGTAATGATATGAAACTCGGTACACTT
Organism: Xyrauchen texanus; assembly: GCF_025860055.1. Classification (NCBI taxonomy): domain Eukaryota; kingdom Metazoa; phylum Chordata; class Actinopteri; order Cypriniformes; family Catostomidae; genus Xyrauchen; species Xyrauchen texanus. Next base: position 25,399,417 of record NC_068280.1, on the reverse strand, counting down.
GTAGATCTCATCGTTTCATATATCCTTCATACTTTTACTTTTTACCCCAGACCAACAGGAAACCGTCTATTTAGGGTTGTTTGAAAAACGCACGCAATGGAATTTGGAATACTCCTCCCAGAGAATTCCACCAATCGCCACCAAACTCGGTCAGCATGATGTCAAGACATTGAGCATGAAAAATTGCCGGCAGATTTTTGATATCTCTAACGGTTTGGCCGTGGCGAGGAAACGAAATGATGGCGAAACGAGAAACAGTCAGAGTGTTATAACTTCTGCATACATTAATTGATCTCGATGAAACTTCAGCGGTGTGTTCGCTGTAAGAGGCCGATCGCATGGATGTGACTATTGTGAGTCAAAGTTATAGCGCCACCAACTGGCAGAAGGAAGTGTGTCACTTTCAAAATGCTTTAAAATCACCCACTTATTGTTACACGATTTACTTCAAACTTTATGTGTATAATGTAAACACCCGGCAGATGTAGACGTGTGAAAGGATTATTGATATCTTAAATACTGTTGTTGTGGCAGCTCTTCAAACTTGAATTTTCTTTTTTGATGCCTGGTGCAGGGGCTCAGTAGCGCCACCTTCAGACAAAAGTGGGGTATTGGTTTCATACTTTGACCTAGAGTCAGATATTTTGGTTTGAATGTGGAACACATTGCAAATGAACTTTGAAGCTTCAAAAAGCACACAAAGGAAGCATAAAAGCAAGGAAGTGTGTTATAACTTTTGCATACATTAACTGATCTCGATGAAACTTCAGCAGTGTGTCACATGGATGTGACTACTGTGAGTCAAAGTTATAGCGCCACCAACTGGCAGAAGGAAGTGTGCCACTTTCAAAATGCTTTGAAATCACCCCTTATGTCTCAATTGAACAAACAGTTGATAAAGAAATCGGGTATCAATATATTGAATTATGAATTATTGCAGTGATCAACTGTGATGTCCGGTTAAGATGAAAATAAACTATCACTCTGTCTAAGCGATTATCTTTCTGAAACACGTCACAAAAACTTACAGAAACGGATAACACAAACATGATGTTGGAAATATACACTTATCAGAATAGTTATATTAAACTTGTCTATTTCAGTTAAAGCCATTTAAGTTATAAAGCTGTCTCATATGTAATTTCTCCTTTAATTCTATAATATAACCACTAGGTGGAGGTCTAAGCCTATTTTCTGTATTCTCGTTGTTTTAACGTATGAAGAAGACTTACATGTTTTTGAGAACGCAGTAAAGTGTGACGCATATTTCGTTCTGTGAGTTTTATGAGTACTCCGAGTCTTTATTAAAACCAACACATGAAACATATGTCTAAAGAAAGTAGGGATGGGCTGATCGATCCGAACGTATCAAAACTTCCGAGAATGATGATCAAATTTCAAAATGCTTTGAAATCACACTCTTATATTGTAAACCTGTGATAAAACATCGATGCTTGTGTTTTACATTTTTAAGAAAACAACAAAAATGGCAGCAAACAGCCGCTTTTATAATTATTGTTTTGCGATCTTTGCGATTGTTTTTCTTTCTGATTAGTTTTCTGATAAAACTACCTTTTGTTGTTGAAATGACGTTGTTCCAACGGGAGCGCAAAGTGGAGGGCGGGTCCACCTTCTTCATGTAGCCAATCAGATGAGCTAATCGCTAACTCTCGATTTACACTTATCTGATTGGTTTAAAAACACGCCAGTCACCAGAACACATCTTTAACATAATTTGGCTCACACCCGTTCTCGTTGCTGCAATGGTACTTTTAACGCATGTTAAATAATAAATAAATGAACAAATTAATAAATAAATGTATAAATAAACCATGATTACTTAAGGTTACAAATACACACACACACACACACACACACACACACTCCATCATTGCAATCTTGACATCGCAGCCTGTTCATTATAGCCGCAATAAAATATAATAATAAGATAGTAAACCTAACATATATAAATTACTCTGTTTAAATTAGGGCTGGGCGATAAAACGATCTCGATATGGCATCGCGATAATATTTATTTAGACTACGATGATCAACTTTTGACATGTTTACTCGATATGGATAGACCTAACAGCCTATTACAAAGCAGAAATAAACGGACAACAGCCAGTCAGAATGCAGATTTTGGCTTGTGCGTCTAAGTACACGCCCATTTGCTAGCAGAGCACTGTTTGAGCTACCGGCAGTGAAGAAAGTGAATGTAAAGAAAAAATGAGTGGAAACGACGAACTCGAACTATCTTCCAAAGCTGAGGAAATTGTTAACAAAAAAGGTAACAAGACGTCAATTATATGGAAGTGGTTTGGATATCTGAAAAGCGACGACGCGCAAATAAAGACGGTCTGCGAAATATGCCGTCGGTCGGTGAAGACGGGAAACACAACAAATAAAACCTTTTCGTCATCTGAAAAGGTACCATCCCAGCGACCACACCGAGAGTATGAAAATGCGGGCCCATGTTAATGTCACTCCGTCCAAAAGTTTTGCAGACTAGTCTTTCTGGCAAAAAACCTATAATAGGGTAATTAGGGTTACATGAGCACTACCTAAAAGGTGTAGCATAGTGACAGGTTTACAATGTTTACATTTTGCACTTTTTACTCAGATTGCTACCTCTAAAACATTTGAGATATATAAAACCAGTACACAATTAATATTTTATTTATCTGACAGTTAAGTACTTAAATCTGCCAGGGACTTTGTGGTTCACTTGTTTACATTTGTTGTCTTGGTTGTACCTCTGCAAACATTTTGAAATGTTTGCTGCCCTGCCAAAGAAATTTGATGTGATAGTACTGTAGTCACGGCATTTAGTTTTATATTTTATAATAAGTTACAAGGCAAGCTAACTTGCATTGTTTTGTCAAGGCAGATAAAGCATGTTTGCTAAAAGTAAAATGTTAACATTTAGATTTAAAGTTTATCAATATTCTTTTATAACAAAATATATTCTCAACCAATCCATGTTTGCACAGTTAAATGTTTGCATTGTTATTTATTTATGTTAATAAACTATATAGTTCAACTATTGAACCTTCTGGTTTCTTCAGGCATCATTATCAGTATACTTTTCAAACGGGCAGCATTATTAAATTATATATCGTAACAAATATCGATATCGATCAATATGGAAAAAATATCGTGATAATATATTTTGCCATATCACCCAGCCCTAGTTTAAATAGTCAGTAGTACAATTCAGTATCATTCACAGTAAGCACCGCTCCACTGTGATGCTTCCAAGCATATTTTTGCGCATGTAAAGAGGATGATTTTCTACGTCGGTATTGGAGCGTGAGTAAAGTACAAAGCCTATAATAAAGAATAGTTTAGCATCCAAATACATCGCAAATGTAAAAACATTTTGATTCTAAAGAGAGAGTTTTTTTTATTCGTGTTCTGTTCTGAATATCATTCAATTTCAAGGATTTGTTGTGGAATGT